>NC_059279.1:10930764-10933264 GCF_017591435.1 Portunus trituberculatus | reverse complement strand
AGATAGAAGATCATGTATAAGGGCAAGGCTGAAATGCAAAGACGGCGTTTGTCGAACGTGAATCGGTGAAAAAATACTATGAGTACGGGGAAGGGAAACACAACAGAAAATTTGGAAAGAAGGTATAATACATGCAGCTGAAAAATAAGTGTAAATATTGCAAAAAGAAAGTTAAGAGAACGCTGAGAAAAATGTATGCGTATGTAAAATGCTGGATCAGATGCACATTTTTAACAAACTATTAAGAATAAATCAAAGTATAACAGTCTAATAGTAAAAGCTCTGATTTGTGAAAATCAGCTGCCAGATAAAAAGGTGGAGAGGTTCCATCAAACATAATATAAACAATAATTAAAATGCTTAGAAAGTTACTAAAAGCATTATTTCTTTTCTTAAATATAAATATGTACATGTTTTTCTTGGAAAAGGCAAGCTGACATGCTAAAAATTACGTGCAATGCCAAAATTCCACAAATATCATCTCGATTCCAGACTCATGTCCATCTTCACCTCTCCATGGAAACAGCTCGGTAAGTTCATTCCTCTCTTAATGACGCCGTCCACAACATCTTTAAGCTAACCGGAGTCAAAGAGAAGGAAAAAAAAAATGTTATTCACAAAAAGGAATTAGAGATTTATGATCTATTTGTATCTATAGTTACAAAATAAATATTACATTACACTTACACAAACGTTTGATCTCAATATAGAACATTTAATTCAGTAGGAGAAAAGTTAGTGGCACTGCAGATTTGCCTGTACTTATGTACAATGGAATGCAAGGCTGGTTTGAACTCAAGGCAAGCGAGACAAGGCGAGGAAGTAGGCTAGCAAGCACAGGGACAGACGGTCACAGACAACAGACACAGCCATATACAGAAATTAGTATACAATAGAGAAGTACATAATAAATAAACAAAGACAGACAGACAAGCATACACACACACACACACACACACACACACACACACACACACACACACACACACACACACACACACACACATACACTTCGGCATACAGTTACTCGTTCCGTTCATTCAGAACACAAGAATTCCTAGCAAGGTGACGCGACTTCCTCTCGTACATACAGAGTGGAAAAAAAGTAGAAACATACATAATGGATATGGACGTTCAATGAATACCAACATGCTGCTTTATGTACTACCCTATAAGGCAGGTGAAGGATGAAGCTCCAAATCCAATCACTGCTAATAATCACTTTTACTTCCTCATATAAACGTGAATGAATTTCGTCCACCTCAAGAAGTGACATCTTTTTCGCTTAACCAGTGTATGTGTATCCTTGCACTGACTCCTTCTCTTTCTTTTCTTTTCCAACCCCTCTTCTTTCTCCTCCTGACGTGTACTCAACTCCCTCAAGGATATCAGGGGGAGGGGAAGGGAGAAAAGGAGTCCGCCCTTCCCACACCACTCCTTTACACACATTCTCTCTCTCTCTCTCTCTCTCTCTCTCTCTCTCTCTCTCTCTCTCTCTCTCTCTCTCTCTCTCTCTCTCTCTCTCAAGATCCCAAAAGCGACATAACCTAGAGAGAGAGAGAGAGAGAGAGAGAGAGAGAGAGAGAGGAGAGTGGTCGATTGACTGGTCTGCAAAAGGGCAAACGTGTATTATACGGGAGAGGAAAATGGAGAGAACAGAGAAGAGAGAGAGAGAGAGAGAGAGAGAGAGAGAGAGAGAGAGAGAGAGAGAGAGAGAGAGAGAGAGAGAGAGAGAGAGAGAGAGAGAGAGAGAGAGAGAGAGAGAGAGAGAGAGAGAGAGAGGAGGAAGGGAGCCAGAAAGACAGAGAAAGGCAAACAAACCTACAGACGGACAGACAGATACTATACAGTTAAGGAAACAACCCATAGCCTACTTAACATATTGGGTTACCTCCCATCTCTCTCTCTCTCTCTCTCTCTCTCTCTCTCTCTCTCTCTCTCTCTCTCTCTCTCTCTCTCTCTCTCTCTCTCTCTCTCTCTCTCTCTCTCTCTCTCTCTCTCTCTCTCTTTTTTTTTCTCTCTCTCTCTCTTGTATACTTTCTCTTTTCCTCATCATCCTTTCTCAGCATATTTTGTATTCACTTTCCATTACACATCACATTCCGCGCCAAACTCTTCCCTGTACCTTATTGTACAGATTTATCTAATCTCCATGTGGTGTTCTTGCAATTAGCGTGTATATATATATATATATATATATATATATATATATATATATATATATATATATATATATATATATATATATACACACACACACACACACACACACATACAAACACACACACATACACACACACATACTCAATCTGGTGAGCAGAGACTTGAAAGCAGCAAAAGAAAGTAACTTCAACCAAATAGTTTACTCCTTATCCTTTTCTCTCCAAAATTTGTAACTTTTTAATATACAGTTGATCCCTATGGTGTACACGCTACAAGAACCTACACTGACTTTCATCTCAATATAGGTTACTTATCTGACTTCTCCATACATTTTTAT
>NC_059279.1:10913264-10925764 GCF_017591435.1 Portunus trituberculatus | reverse complement strand
GGAGGGAGGGAGGTAAGGTGAGAGGGAAGGAGGGAGAGGTGGTGAGAGAAGAAAAAGAGAGAAGGACGATTTTAAGGAAGTGTGTAATCTAGAAAAAGGATTTGAGAGAGAGAGAGAGAGAGAGAGAGAGAGAGAGAGAGAGAGAGAGAGAGAGAGAGAGAGAGAGAGAGAGAGAGAGAGAGAGAGAGAGAGAGAGAGAGAGAGAGAGAGAGAGAGAGAGAGAGAGAGAGAGAGAGAGAAGACCATCCTAGGGCGGATCCCTCCTGCACCGACAGACAGCCGCCGGCAAGGACTGACCTTTAGTCTCTCACTGTTACTACTGGCGCCGTTATCGTCTTGGTTGAGGGACAGAGAGAGAGAGAGAGAGAGAGAGAGAGAGAGAGAGAGACCTTCCTTCTTTCTGACTATCACCTTCTTATCCCTCAACTCTTACCCTCCTTCATGCACTTTCTCTCTCTCTCTCTCTCTCTCTCTCTCTCTCTCTCTCTCTCTCTCTCTCTCTCTGAAATCCCTTCACTGATCTATCCAGCAATGAAGATGAAATTGAAAAAAAAAAATCTGGTTCGTTCCTTGACATTTAAACAACAAAATATTGAACTCACCACACTTTCCATCGTTCTTCAGGAAATGAGCAAACATTTCACAAAACTGATGGAGAATAAGCTACATAAAGCTCTGCCAGAAAAACACAACGACACTTGGAAAGACAAGATTTAGATGTTTTTATCTCTTTTTGCCGGAGGGTGGGGGAAAGAGAGAGATACGCATTATAAAAATTTCACTATGGCACAGCACAACTCTCTCTCTCTCTCTCTCTCTCTCTCTCTCTCTCTCTCTCTCTCTCTCTCTCTCTCTCTCTCTCTCTCTCTCTCTCTCTCTCTCTCTCTCTCTCTCTCTCTCTCTCTCTCTCTCCGAGTGAAACTCCACAGCGTGACATACGCCGTCAAGAAGTGTGAGTGAGCAAAACAGTTTCCTGAACAAAAGAATGGACACGCACACGCACTTACGCAATACTTTTCAGAGAAGAATTATACTCGAAAAAATTAAGCGTCATAAAATTCTGCCGACGAAAAAATACAGCTAGTGAGTGGTGATGATTTATAGTAGTAGTAGTAGTAGTAGTAGTGATGGTGGTGGTAGAAGTAGTAGCAGCAGCAGCAGCAGCAGCAGCAGCAGTACTAGTAGTAGTTGTTGTAACACTTATGGCGGTGGTAATGATGGTGGTAGTAGTTGTGGTGGTGATACAGGTAGTAGTAGACTAGTAGTGGTGGTGATGATGCTACCAACAGCAGCAGTGTTCCATGTTCTGGTGCTGATATACCTCTACCGAACTTGTCCAGGCCACACACAGGTTAAAGCCCTTCTGTACCCATTTCGCAATACCCATCCCCAATCTCTCTCTCTCTCTCTCTCTCTCTCTCTCTCTCTCTCTCTCTCTCTCTCTCTCTCTCTCTCTCGTCAAAAAATAAATAAGCGTTCACCTTCCTAATCTTTTCAAAGAATTTGTATATGTAAAATTTTGTTAATCTAAGCGCATGAAGACATGAAATTTGTTCTTTACACTTATTTTTACCGTCACACATATGTTACAAAAATAATACCATGCACATATATTTGAGAATTTGTATATTTACCTCAAGTTATTTCATACAACTATGCCTCTATATAGAATTAATATAAAGTTTATCGAAACTCAAAAGTTATAATATCAGAAGAAAATAAATGGACATATGAATAAAATAGAATGACAGAATTCAACAATTTAATACAAAGCGGTACACACGGCGAGAACACTACGACATAGAGCACTGAAAAGGGAAAACTAAGTGAAAGTGAATTCAGTTTCTCCCTCCTTCTCCCCTCTCTATCATTGTCTACGTGTCTGTTTGTTTGTCTGTTTCCAAGTCTCTCTCTCTCTCTCTCTCTCTCTCTCTCTCTCTCTCTCTCTCTCTCTCTCTCTCTCTCTCTCTCTCTCTCTGTGTGTGTGTGTGTGTGTGTGTGTGTGTGTGTGTGTGTGTGTGTGTGTGTGTGTGTGTGTGTGTGTGTGTGTGTGTGTGTGTGTGTAATTCACCTCGGTCGCTCCTGGTCACCCAGCCAGTCTTCCCCATTACGGAGCGACCTCAGAGCTCATAGACCGATCTTCGGATAGGACTGAGACCACAACACACTCCACACACCGGGAAAGCGAGGCCACAACCCCTCGAGTTACATCCCGTACCTATTTACTGCTAGGTGAACAGGGGCCACACATTAAGAGGCTTGCCCATTTGCCTCGCCGCGCCGGGACTCGAATCCGGCCCTCTCGATTGTGAGTCGAGCGTGCTAACCACTACACTACGCGGTGTGTGTATGTGTGTGTGTGTGTGTGTGTGTGTGTGTGTGTGTGTGTGTGTGTGTGTGTGTGTGTGTGTGTGTGTGTGTGTGTGTGTGCGTGCGCGCACGCGTGTGTGAAGTGAATAGAATTGTGAATATATTTTATCATTTACTCAACCGGAAGGTGACCGACTGGAGAGAGAGAGAGAGAGAGAGAGAGAGAGAGAGAGAGAGAGAGAGAGAGAGAGAGAGAGAGAGAGAGAGAGAGAGAGAGAGAGAGAGAGAGAGAGAGACTTGCGGCAGACTCCAAAATTTGAGAACAATGCCCTGTAACAACTAATGGACCAGTTTGCAGAAAAGCTACACGTAAGCGACAACTCTTTACTGACAATTAAATAATTTTCCTTAACTTTTCTTTCGGCTGTTAAACTTTTTCGTAGTTTTTTTCCTTTGTCTGGATGCAAAGAAATGTTGCTAAGCTTACAGCATCTTAGTGGAATATATATATATATATATATATATATATATATATATATATATATATATATATATATATATATATATATATATATATATATATATATATATATATATATATATATTTTTTTTTTTTTTTTTTTTTTTTTATGTACTTTCTTTATGTAATGGCCTATAGCGCCTGTAGGTATACTTGAAAAATATGGGAAGCGCTGTTCAGCTTCCACCCATTAGTGTCGCAGGCAATTCTATTTATAGTGGTACCCATATTAGGACCTATGTCACTAGCCAGGCGCATCTTTGGTGTAACCACCTAGAACCTGAGTATCATGGTGACATGTAGGTAACTTTAAACCATTCGACAAATGGTAAAGTTTCATAGCGGTACATGGTGGGATTCGAACCTAGGTTCGAATCCCACGCTCACCACCTTATACACTATGTGACCGTCATATATATATATATATATATATATATATATATATATATATATATATATATATATATATATATATATATATATATATATATATATATATATATATACCCTAGGCCGTTGCCATTCCTCCGTAAAAAATTACTACTATCTATTTATCATGATAAGATTCTCCTCTGAACAGAAAGAAAAAAAAAAAGCATTCTACTGACCCTACAATTCATTAGAAAACGTATTTTTTTGTAGTATACGTAGTGCAGCACGAGTTTCTGCGGAAAATGTTACATGTGCAAGTCTAGGTTGTTCTAGGTCGAAAATGTTTTAACCACATATGCGTTTTGATTCGTTGTTTAGCCGTGGTATGGATTTCATGTATGGCCTGGCGATAGATACAATGCCGAGACTGGCGGGTAACCATAGGAGAGCAACGCCATGTCCCCTTACTCAGCATAAATTAAGGTACCTACAAATTAAAGTGAACATTCTAAACATATTCACTGTCACTATCGTAACGTGATGCTGCGTGTGACTGACGAGCAAACACCTTCTCTCTCTTCATTGCTATAGTGTCGGGCACGTGTTGGTGACGCGTACTTTATCATTTCATTCATCATTAGTTGCACCCATAACATCTTTGTGTAATACTTATCAGTAGATCACCCATCCATGCATTAATAACACTCTTCTCGCTACGGGATACTGTAATGCTTCAAACCTTGTAGAAATTATGACTGAATAATTCACGATCCTACCACCTGACATTTCGCCATCGATACCCGGCCGGACCGTCCATTGTCTGTCGCCAGGCACACTTGAATTTTATACCACGCCTATACAATGTCTTAAAATGGATATGTCCATCATAATAATTTCGACTTAAAATAGCTTTCATCTTTAATCTGAAACTCGTGTTTCATCCTGTATACATACTCTTTTTCTACAACTTGTGTCGTGTGCTACTTGTTCTACTATACACATAATACTCTACAGTGATCACTGCCTCTCGTACGACAGACACCACTATCACTAAAACCTCTAAAAATGCAATCTTCGCTGCAGAAAAGCATAACAAGGTCACTCAATCTCAATTTACTGACCAACTATTGTTTTATACAAAAGTACTCTGAACACCACCACCGCCACCATAATGACCCACCAGGGAACTAGGTCATGGAGGTCAACGCTTCTTGCTCCCGTGTCTATGTGAATGTCAGCCTCAGAGAGAGAGAGAGAGAGAGAGAGAGAGAGAGAGAGAGAGAGAGAGAGAGAGAGAGAGAGAGAGAGAGACTTCCTTCCCTCCACGTAAGTACCACACGCTGACCCCCCGTAGTAAAAGAGAAAAAAAAACACCAGCGACTGCCATGTAACACCTGAGTACTGCATTATAACCACACTAAACCTAAGATGAGCAAGTTTTTATTATAGTGACCGCGTTACTACGGGGAAACGAGGTCTGGAGGGTTCACTACACAACCCCTTTCATAGCGTATCAATGGACAGAGACGAATAAGATGACAGAAAAGTGGATTTACTGATTACATTTTGACTGGATTTACTGGTTACATTTTGACCATTTACTTCCTTCCCTCTCTCTCTCTCCTCCTCCCTTCTCTCCCTTCTTAACGCTATTTACCACGGCGAGTCGTGAGATGGACACAAAAGAGAGAGAGAGGAGGCAAGGAAGTGAAAAAAGAGGTGGGAGGAGAGAGGGAAAGAGCAAATGGGAAAGGGAGCAGGTGGTAAAGATAGAGAAACGGTGAGAGAGAGAGAGAGAGAGAGAGAGAGAGAGAGAGAGAGAGAGAGAGAGAGAGAGAGAGAGAGAGAGAGAGTGAGAGGAACATTCCAGGACTGGCCGGGAACACACAAGATGTTACGCACATACGCACGCACGCAATCACTCAATATTTCCCTCACGCACACATGCACTTTTCCTTCCACCTATTAGCACCCTGGCACCCATGCACGCTTCGGCACAATTACATCCGTTACACACACACACACACACACACACGCGCGCGCGCTGAAGTCCAGATTCCGCAGCAAGTCCATGGAGATGAGGAGGAGGAGGAGGAGGAGGAGGAGGAGGAGGAGGAGGAGGAGCTAGGACCATGAATAGGGGCAAACCAGCACGAGTAAGGAGGAAGAATGAGGTGGGGAGACGGAGACGAGGGGGGTTAAGTAAGGGGTGGAGAGGAGGAGTAAGAGATTACGGGATGGGGAGGAGTAAGAGGAAGAGGGGGAGGAGCAAGATCTGTGAGGGGCAGCGGGAGGAGGAGTTGGAGTGGGGGTTGTGGGAGGCCACGGAGAGGGGGAACCATGGGAAAGTGAGAGAATAAATAGGAGGGGGAGGCACTGGGAGCAACAGTCTCCACTCACCTCCACCACCATGACCAGGCTTGTGATCCTCCTCCTCATCGGTGAGTCTGCCACTGTCCTCCTCGTCCTCCATCTTCTCATCCTCAATCCAACCCTTACTTCTTTACCCGAGCGGTTTACCTCCCCCTCTAGAAATTATAAGTCCTAACTATGCTGCCCCAGCGAGGATTACCGTGTCGCGTCGTCCCTTCTTCAACGAAGGGAGAGTGGCGGTGACGGCAGCGGGAAAGTGATTTGTGATGTTGAGAGACTATGAATGGAGTGGGCGACGGTATAATAGTTCTGTAATGATGTTCAAGTGATGTTTCCTTTCTCTCTCTCTCTCTCTCTCTCTCTCTCTCTCTCTCTCTCTCTCTCTCTCTCTCTCTCTCTCTCTCTCTCTATATATATATATATATATATATATATATATATATATATATATATATATATATATATATATATATATATATATATCCTTTTCTTTCTCCTTAGTGATTCACCTTCGCTTTCAATTTCTCTCAAGTTTACCGGTTACACCCCCTCCGCCCTTCTCAGGGCGGCAACACCCCTTCCCCTCCCTCTCTCTAGTCAAGGCCGCTCGTCGGCAGGTCCCGTTACCGCAAAGAAAACGAACCGGCAAGTGAAAGTGTGCTGGGGTGACTTGTCAATGTGATTGCACCACCATGCGGAAAATTGACAAGACCTATTCGTCTTTAACATCTACTGTTACTACTACTACTATTACTACTACTATTACTACTACTACAACTACTACTACTACTACTACTACAACCACTACTACATTATCGTTATCAGCATATAACCACTGAAACAATAGAAACTGTAAGTCCTTAAAAGTTTAAAGTATATGATCATTTTATATTATAAAGTCAATAAAGAGATCAGTTGCAATGCAGTAATGCAATACAAGCAAACCTCCTATTTTTTTGAGTTAACGAAACCACACTAGATCACATCAAGTCAATTGGATTTGACAGGTTTCTCTTTAACTTCTCATAACTCTATGGTTTTAATTTGCCTGGTTTAATTTCCAATCGCCTTCCTTATGGTCATTGTGAATTCAAACAGAAAACTACAGAACACTAATTCGACAAAGCAGGGCAGAGAGAGAAAGCCAGAAAATATTCGATGTGCAATATCAATGATGATAAAGCCTCACTCAATAAAGAATGGTCCTTAGTGAATAGTTCATGCGGACAAGTGATTTCTAATTAGTCAATCACATTTGATCTACTGAAAGCTAAAATAGCATATGCTCACACAGAAGTCACGAAATAATTTATCTATATCAGCTCGCTCATTTCCAATCCAACACATTTATGACAAACTTGAACTTAACCTGTCTTCCCAAAATTCGCAGCTTGTCAAGTGTACCTCATGACACGTTCCGTTCACACCCTTTACTCATCACGCTCTTTATTCATAACCATGACTTCAAAGTTCATCACCTCCCTATCACCATCACTTAAAGTGACCCCGTCTCTTCGATTTACAGGCACGGCAGCTGCCCAGTTCCAGTGCCCTGCCGATGATGGATACTACAGCGATCACACCCAGTGTGACAAGTACTATGACTGCTACCGCGGCACCATGACCGAGAAGCTGTGCCCCGACGGCCTGGTGTTCGACCACACCCAGTCCCCCAAACACGAGCAGTGCAACTACCCCTTCGTCGTTGAATGCGGAGAGGGAACTGTTCTTCGTAAGTATCCTCTTCTCCAACGCCTTTCAAATATCTACCAGTCTCACAACGAACATAGTAGTCCATTATCTCACTTTATCATCCATCATCTTTGTCATCTTTCGTCTCGTCTTTTCTCCCTTTTATTCTTTTCTTTATCATTAATCCCCCCAGAGCCAGCTCAGCCTACTGGCGTGGAGTGCCCCCGCTTGAATGGCTACTTCGAGCACGAGGACCCCAGCAACTGTGGCCACTACTACGAGTGCACTGGCGGCATCCCTGTTCTCCGCACATGCTCTGATGGTCTCGTGTTCGACGAGTTCACCGGCACCTGCGTGTGGGAACACAGCGGCGTCCGTTCCGGATGCGTTAAAAAGGCCGGTTAGTGTCTGCGTTGTTTTTTTCCCAGCAAATAAGTTCAAAATATACTACTCACCGATAATACATGATGTTTTTAATCTAGCCAGGTACTATAACAATGTCCCGATGACTCATCATGAAAGAATAAATTATTTAAGTTGCTATCCTTCAAAAAACATACATATTTCACGGCCGTTTTTCTTGTTTTGCCACTTACAGAGGTCCTCCCTGACGGTTTCTCCTGCCCCAACATTACTCAGATCCACACCAACGGTCAGGTGCTTGATCACTCTCGCCACGTGAAGGGCGGTGACTGCAGGTACTTCTACGTGTGCGTCGATGGCAAGCACCCCCGTGAGGTGGGCTGCGAGAGGGGTCTGGTCTTCAACGACGTCACCCTCCTCTGTGATGTCCCCGAGAATGTGTCAGGATGGTAAGCGATCCTCTTGCTCCTGATAACGTTCCTTCTTTCGTATTTCCTTCAGGTTACAGACATGACCAAAAGCCAACGATACGAGTGTTGACATATGAATCGTGCATAATTTCGCCTTCATCATTCCTCTCCTCTGCCTCTCCACCACTTCTAATCTACTTTATTCCTTGCAGCGAAAACTACTACCCCGATGACATCAATAACCTGAGGCCAAACCCTCCAGGCAAGAACTAAAGCTCCATCTGCAATCCCTTCGTCGATTATCAGATCTAGACAATGAGTGAGAAAGACAATATTCTCACCTCTACACCACCTTCACCTAAAAACGCAGCCATTTGGGTTCAATATCAAAGTAAAAAACTGTATATAAGAAAAACTAACACGAGATACAAGTGTTCATCTCAAAAAATCACATAACAGTTCCAAAAGCGCATAGTCGCTGTAAAAAAAAAAAAAAAAAAAAAGAATCTGCCATTTTTCAGTAGCATAAGATTTTTTTCCTTCAAGTTAAATTTCTTAAAGGATCCAAGCCAACATACAAAATGTAGCCTGGTGTATCTAGTCCAACTTAGGATCACTGGAGCAGTTCTCAAGCCTATGGATTCCATTGTATAGTATTTTCCATTTCTCCTTTTGTATATTCAATTACCTTCATGCTCTTATCTCAAGTTATGCGAAGACGTCATTGTTTATAAGACATTTGTACAGCTTTCCCTAAGTCTTCACCTCTTCAGTTATCTCTAATTTCAGCTGGTCTTCCACCTTTCCTCCATTACTGCCTCCATCCTTTTCATCTTAGTTTGGGTACCCTTCCCTTCCTTTTAGATCAATGTTTTCCTCTTTTTCCTCTCCTCCTATTGTTATTTATACCAGCTCCCAAACACCTGTTGCGTGTTCACAATAAAACTATAAGAAACGTTTTAATGTGTTTATTCTCTACTCTTCCTTTTACATCCAAACATTCCATTATACCTATGACTTTGTGTATGGGAGATCCACCACAAATACACCCGTTAATTGCCGTACTACCCATGTCGTATTTTACACACTCATTCACACCTCCTAACGCATTTACACAAGTATGATGAAATTTACGTCCAAGCGTACTAATACAGAAAGTATCACTCACACACAACAAAGTATCACAACGACAATGACCACAACTCGGATTTCTCCACCAACACCTGAAGTAAAACACAATACCAAATTTTAAAGAGCGCTTTGAGTAACGCACGTGACAACAAAACCACAAGAAAAAAATGTCAACTGTGTGTGTGTGTGTGTGTGTGTGTGTGTGTGTGTGTGTGTGTGTGTGTGTGTGTGTGTGTGTGTGTGTGACACAGCGCAATACAACACAAAGCGGCCGTAACAATAACGAGAAACGTGAATACCGAGAGAAAGAGAGAGAGAGAGAGAGAGAGAGAGAGAGAGAGAGAGAGAGAGAGAGAGAGAGGCGGGCGGGCGGGCGGGCGGGCGGGCGGGCAGGCAGGCAGGCAGGGAGAGGGAGAGGGAGAGAGAGAGAGAGAGAGAGAGAGAGAGAGAGAGAGAGAGAGAGAGAGAGAGAGAGAGAGAGAGAGAGAGAGAGAGAGAGAGAGAGAGTCATGGGGCTAACATTATTATAACTACTACTACTATCACTAATGGTAGTAGTAGTAGTAGTAGTAGTAGTAGTAGTAGTAGTAGTAGTAGTAGTAGTAGTAGTAGTAGTAGTAGTAGTAGTAGTTGTTGTTGTTGTTGCTGCTGCTACTGTGGTTGTTGTTGTTACTGTGGTAGTGGTGGTAGTAGTGATGGTATCACCATTATCACCATCACTGCTATCATTATCGTTGTCCTTTCCTAAGAGCGAAAAATTATAGTATATTCTCGAGAAAAATATTTAAGAAATCTTACAGCAAGACACGCACTCACGGACACACACACACACACACACACACACACACACACACACACACACACACACACACACACACACACACACACACACACGTACTTACAGCACGAAAGGAGGAGGTTTTGTTAAGATAAGCGACCTACCTGCAGGCATTTGAATATTGAGGTGACCAGGTTGTGGCGAGCTTTCCTAAAGGGGAGCACGAGAGAGGAGGAGATATAGAGGAGAGTGCAGAGGAGAGGAAGAAAGGGAAGAGGAGGGAGGGGGGGAGGAGTTAACTGTCTTGGTGCTGTTGCCGCCACCACCACCACCACTGCCACTACCGCCGACTTCACCATTGTTAAAACAACCATCACCGCCTTCCTCATTGTATATCTTTGTCCATACCACTGACTTTGTTTTATCAACAAAAAGTAGAATGAGAAGGACGAGGAGACCGAGAAGAGTAAGACAGAGGAGGAGATGTAGGAGGAAGAGAAGGTGGAGGGAGAGGGTCGACATGCTTGAGTCACCTGAAGTGAAAGGAAGAGTGAAGGTGGTTCAGTTGAAGGTGTACACCCACTTGACTCGCCACGGTAGAGGAGGAGGAGACACACAAAGGAACAAAAAGAAAGACCAAAGAAAACCCTTCCTTTTCAACACAAAGGAACATGAATGAAGAATAAACCACACGGTATGTACATCCTACACTGTGGCATGATCTAAAACAGAAGAGGCATAGTGAAGACGAAAGTTCCTGACCATTCACTGTTCCTTCCAACAATGTCTGGATGGAAAAGGAGAAAGACCCTGAAAAAATTAACAAGGAAAGGAGGAGGAGGAGGAGGAGGAGGAGGAGGAGGAGGAGGAGGAGGAGGAGGAGGAGGAGGAGGAGAAGGAGAAGGAGAAGGAGAAGGAGAAGGAGAAGGAAAAGGAAAAGGAGAAGGAGGAGGAGGAGGAGGAAGGGGGGGAGGGAAAAGGAGGATACATAAAAGTTGAGGGAGTCTAGGAGGACAAAGAGGAGGGAGAGGAGATAGCATATCTCTCTCTCTCTCTCTCTCTCTCTCTCTCTCTCTCTCTCTCTCTCTCTCTCTCTCTCAAGTTTGTCCCGTTAGGCCGTTAGTAAGTGTTGCCACATCTCACCCAGTAACCTTTCCTGCCGCTGATGCCGTGGCGTCTAGCAACACTTACATCACTCGCGTACACACACACACAACACTCAAGCTCGCTCCTCAGGCACAACTACACCAATAAGATCCAAAACAAAAAACAAACAAACAAACAAATGCAATCATTCTGGAAGCAGTGGTTTTTCACATTTCGAAATTTTCACCATGTATTTTTCAGAAGTGATTAACGAAAGGAGGATTTTTTTTTTCAAATGTTTAACCCCTCCAGTACCACGACGCATTTTCCTTTTCATTCTGGTTAGTCTGGTGATTTTATACAGCTTAAAAAACTCATGTGGTAGATTAAAATAGTAAAGACTGGCCATTAATCTTCTGATCTCCACAGACTCTTCCTAATGTCAATAAAATGGTCCAATGGCACACAAATCTCTTGATAAAAATGTGTCCCAGTACTGAAGGGGTTAATAGGCTCTGGTTGATCTTTAACGTTATGATTATTAATAGTAGTGTTTTATCCGGGATGAGCAACAAAAGTCGTACGTTTAGTAGTACGAATAATAAACTTTTTTTTTTGTTACATTAATGCTGGAGTACCACTAATATTGTTAATTGAGGACAAACTGCTTCTTTATTCATGTTTGTCATGTAACACATTATACAATTAAAGAAATAAAATAAAGGTGTTCTTTTCTGTTGTTTTAGCTTAACCATTCATACATTTATATTCTTTCACGTCTATTTTGCAAGTTTTCTTGTAACACAACACGAGAACCGAAATGAAAGACCTTTCTTACTTAAGCTCCATTTTCCCACAGTTTAGTCCATTCTTTAATTAATCATTCGAGCTTGTCATGTAATCTTTCCTCCAAAATTCATCTTAAGAAATAATACTCGACCCAATATTTATCTTCTATAAATTTACATTAGTTCTGCCTGAAATCACACATTTCATTTTCTTTGTCTCCCCCTCAGAGAGGAAGCTGTTCTTGAAGCAAACCTAGTGCAACACAAACCGACAATATAGCAATAAAAAGAAAAATAAACTTCTACGGTAGCAACACAACTGCAAAATAATGGAACAAAATCTGACACGAAGCGCTCTCTCTCTCTCTCTCTCTCTCTCTCTCTCTCTCTCTCTCTCTCTCTCTCTCTCTCTCTCTCACATGCATCGTATACTATTGCACATTAGGTGATTATAATTAACCATGTAATTTTTTCTCCTCCCCCTTATGTGTCTGAAGTAAGATTACAAAACGTCACAGTCCCATCAGAGGGCGTGGCAAGGCAGGGAAGGAGGAGTAAGTGGGTGTGGTTGTTTAATTTGGGTGTGGTTATGTGGTAGTGAGGTAATGGTGATGTGCTTGTACTGCCCAGTGTGTGTGTGTGTGTGTGTGTGTGTGTGTGTGTGTGTGTGTGTGTGT
>NC_059279.1:10898264-10903264 GCF_017591435.1 Portunus trituberculatus | reverse complement strand
CTTGAGACTAATTATAGACCACCTGCTTGCTTTCATCTGTTGGCCATTCGTTTGTTTTCATGTCCATGTGTGAATGTAAAACTAAGTTAATCTGTTTTGTATGTCCATTCTCTCTCTCTCTCTCTCTCTCTCTCTCTCTCTCTCTCTCTCTCTCTCTCTCTCTCTCTCTCAACCTGACTATTTTCTACTTGTCTGTACCAGTGTCCACTTGCCTAATTGTTTGCAAGGTAGTTAGTGTTTGCATAGCCGAGGTTGTATGTCTCTCAGTCATTCTGCTGTAGTCTCTCTCTCTCTCTCTCTCTCTCTCTCTCTCTCTCTCTCTCTCTCTCTCTCTCCATGACTTTTATTTATCCATCTGTCCGTTACAGCACACACACACACACACACACACACACACCGCGTAGTGTAGTGGTTAGCACGCTCGACTCACAATCGAGAGGGCCTGGTTGGAATCCCGGTAAGCGGCGAGGCAGATGGGAAGTCTCTTAATGTGTGGCCCCTGTTCACCTAGCAGTAAATAAGTACGGGATGTATTTCGAGGGGTTGTGGCCTGGCTTTCCCAGTGTGTGGAGTGTGTTGTGGTCTCAGTCCTACCCGAAGATCGGTCTATGAGCTCTGTAATGGGGAAGACTGCCTGGGTGACCAGCAGACGACCGAGGTGAATCACACACACACACACACACACACACACACACACACACACACACACACTTGCGACATTACAGTTATCACATTCGCTTCAAATGGTGGCGACTGAAGACAATATAACGAGCAGCTCCCTGTATTTTCTTTCTTTGCCTTTGCGAGACAATGGTTTCCCGCCCTGTAACGCCCGCGCGCCGAGATGCCCTTGAGAACTGTCTGATGTGTGTAACAGCTTATAACTGGAACTAACAGCTAAGCAAGTTTTTATGAAGCCTTTTTTTTTTTTCTTACCCAAGATAACTATTTTTTTTTCTTACATATATTTTTACAACGTAATTTAGGTTCAGTAAATTGAACTGTTACAAAATAGAAACATGATGCGGCTTGTCTCAGTGCTCTACAGTAAACAGTACAACGACGCACATATCATCGTAATGTACAGAAGTACCTCAGTAAACTTCTATTTGCGTAATATTGTTGATTATACTCTATTGCAGCGACAGAACGAGGGATGTTTCTCATTCTTAAATAAACGTAGTCAGAAAAAAAAGTTATCAAAGAGAGAGAGAGAGAGAGAGAGAGAGAGAGAGAGAATTACATAAATAGGCGTCGTGTGTGTGTGTGTGTGTGTGTGTGTGTGTGTGTGTGTGTGTGTGTGTGTGTGTGTAACTTTAGGAAAATAATTTTAGGAAAAGAAATATTCTGATTATAATAGTACGCATTAGTAACCCAGTAAGCTTCAATATCTGAAACATTGTTCTTTATGTAGCAATGTAGCAGAACGAGGGATCTGTTTCTCATTCATTAGTAAACGTAGTCAGGAAAAAATTGTCAGAGAGAGAGAGAGAGAGAGAGAGAGAGTTTACATAAATGTGTGTGTATGTGTGTGTGTGTGTAATTCACCTCGGGCACCTGCTGGTCACCCAGGCAGTCTTCCCCATTACGGAGCGAGCTAAGAGCTCATAGACCGATCTTCGGGTAGGACTGAGACCACAACACACTCCACACACCGGGAAAGCGAGGCCACAACCCCTCGACTTACATCCCGTACCTATTTACTGCTAGGTGAACAGAGGCTACACATTAAGAGGCTTGCCCATTTGCCTCGCCGCCTCCGGGACTCGAACCCGGACCCTCGAGTGTGAGTCGAGCGTGCTAACCACTACACTACGCGGTGTGTGTGTGTGTGTGTGTGTGTGTGTGTTTCACTGTTTGATCTGCTGCAGTCTCTGACGAGACAGCCAGACGTTACCCTACGGAACGAGCTCAGAGCTCATTATTTCCGATCTACGGATAGGCCTGAGACCAGGCACACACCACACACCGGGACAACAAGGTCACAACTCCTCGATTTACATCCCGTACCTACTCACTGCTAGGTGAACAGGGGCTACACGTGAAAGGAGACACACCCAAATATCTCCACCCGGCCGGGGAATCGAACCCCGGTCCTCTGGCTTGTGAAGCCAGCGCTCTAACCACTGAGCTACCGGGCGTGTGTGTGTGTGTGTGTGTGTGCATTTCCAGCGCGGTAATCCAGGTAAACACAGCACCCGAGGGACAAACATTCCACATAGGACACCACACTCCACATTGAATGCTCGCGACCATCCACCAGATTTCCCCTCCCTTCTTCACGTTCCCCCCTTCCATCCCGCGCTTTTTTTTTTTTTTTTTTTCCTCCACTCCACCAAAAATAAAGAGGGAAAGCGTCTTCACGGGCTCTGGGTGCTTAGATAACACGCTTTCACGCCCATGGGAAATAACATTCTTTCCCCGCTCTCCTTTCAGCTACGTGTCTTACGAGTATTTTGTATTCATAGTTATCATTTCTCTGGAAAACAATAATTTCATTTCTTCTTTCATTTCTAAAAAATAATCTAGTTTCTTTTCCTTAAAACAACATATTTATTTTTGTAATTTTTTTCCTGGAAACAGAGCATTTATTGTTAGTTTTCCTTCCTAGACAGCCCATTTATTTTCACATTTCCCTACTGAAAACAACACATTTTTTTCATACATTTTCCTTATAAACAACCCATTCATTTTTATTTTTCCCTCTCTTTTCTTCCGGGAAAGAACATATTTAGTTTCTTCTTTCACACCTCAACACCATTTTTTCCTTCTGTACATCATTGGAAACATCTTATCCAGGAATTATCTCTTAAAAACAATCATTTCTTTTCACTTCTGTTCTCAGATAAACGCTTTCCTCTTTGACTATGGAAACATCCTATTTTACCCCCGCCTTTTGGAAGATTGGAAAAATAAAACTCATTTTTCTCTTTACCCATGGGAACAGCTCATTATCTTTTCTGCCTTCTCATTGCTCTCTTCTTTTTCCTGTTCATACTTCTCATTCATCCTTCGTTCTATTATACTGTTTCTATTCCAGCAATGTTATGGAGGGACCTTTAAAACACCTAGCCAATTTCTGTTCGTAACTTGTAATAATCATTTCGCTCTTCCTCTTCCTCATTTTCTTATTCACTAATTCTTCCTTCCTTTTATATTGCGTCTATTCTAGTACCGTCTTTCGTCCCTGGATACAACGAAATACTTTTTCTTCATCGTCTAGTAATCACACTGTTCTTCCTGTTCCTCATCTTTCTCGCTCATCCATCCAGTAATCCCATATACTGCTTCTGTCCCACCACTGCCCTTTGGCTCTGGAAGCAGCCCCGCCCCACGTAGCCAAAGTGTGGTGGCCTGGCCTGTCTTGGCCGTGGCACTGCCTCTGGACGTCTCCCTCTCTCAGTCAGTGCTGGACAACCATAGTGGAGAGACATCATGATCCGCGCGGCCATCCTCTCTGCCCTACTGGCTCTTGGTAAGATAAACTGTACCTAATAACTTATCCTACTCCTCTATTTCACTTTTCTTTTTGTTATTATCAATAGTCATTACTTTCGCATTCTTCTTTTTTGGACCGTGTCTTTCCTTCGTTCTTGTATTTTTTTTTTTTCTCGTGGTATCTTCCAAGGCTTTCATCTCCCTGCCGTTATCACGTGTTCCTCTCTCCCTTCGTTCACTAACAGCCGTACTTTTTACCCGTCACTATTAGGTAAGAGCACGAGTACCTTTCTTACCTATAATTAAAGGTAGGTTCGTGACCTTGCCCGCGGCGCTAGTCTTTCTCAACCTCGTCCACGCCCAGAAAAAAAATAAATAAAATGAGCATGGAGAGAACAAAAGACATGATCGAAAATATCTCAAAAAAATATATCAAAAACCTTTCCAACAATGACGGCTCCACAAAGAAAAAAGTCAGCTGTTGAAGAATTTATTTGCACATCATTGAAGTGAAAGGCGCAAGCTGTCTTGCAGAAATTTTCGTCTGTCACAATGTATCGCTCTCTTCCCTCCTCCAGATATGAGCAAAACGCAAAAGGAAGCACAATATCTGACACAAGCAAACAGACTAGCGTCTTCCAACAGCGTTAGAGAAAATACTGCAAGGTGATGTTCCACCTCTGTTTCATTCTTATAGTTTGTGTTTGTCTCTCCATACTTCCCAGCTTAAAAATCTTTGGAAATCATCTTTATTTTTATGTATTTTGTGAATCTTCCAAGCAACTCATATTCATTAGTAGCATTAACGTTTTTTTTTCTTCGTCTTTATTGATTTTGTATTACAATCTGGCGTTGCGCCAGCTCCCCTGTCTTTCATCTGAACAAATGTATATAACACGTGTTTTTATATCTAGATCACCCAGTGTATTTGCCAAGAAAAATATAGTGTCAAACACAAGAATCCAGATGGCATTGAACTGCACTCGCAATAACTGGACGAGAGAGAGAGAGAGAGAGAGAGAGAGAGAGAGAGAGAGAGAGAGAGCAGGCAGGCAGGCAGGCAGGCAGGCAGGCAGGCAGGCAGGCAGGCAGGCAGGCAGGCAGGCAGGCAGGCAGGCAGGCAGGCAGGCAGGCAGGCAGGCAGGCAGGCAGGCAGGCAGGCAGGAGGAGGAGGAGGAGGAGGAGGAGGAGGAGGAGGAGGAGCGTGGATGTGAAGCGAAGAACTGGCAGGGTGTGGTTGAATGGTGGGTGTGGTCGAATGGAAGAAAGTTTCCAAAGAAGGCGGAGGAGGAGGAAGGGGAGGAGGGGGGGTCACGTACAGACTGAAGCGTTGAGAAAGGGGAGTCTGTAGGTGGCAGATTATATAGGTGGCAGTGTATGTGGTCTGAGTGGGTGTGAAGAAGTGGTTTAGGAGGGTGGTTCAAGTCTACAGGGATGGCTTGGCGGGGTGGAGAGACTAAGTAGGGGGTATGTGGGTGGATGAGGAGGAGACATCGGTGGAGTCAGAGTGAAGAGGTAGTGTGGTTATGTATGTTGGTAGGTGTGTGTTAAGTAAGTGGTCG
>NC_059279.1:10818264-10895764 GCF_017591435.1 Portunus trituberculatus | reverse complement strand
CGGATCCCTGACGTCCTTGAAATAACGGGATACCAATGAAGAACCAGACCAAAATAACAAGCTTTTTCTGTCCTTTTTTTACGATCTTGTCTGCTCCCACGAACGCCCTTTGTCCACCAGAGAGAGAGAGAGAGAGAGAGAGAGAGAGATGGGAACAACTGCTGTGGTGTGCTCAGTGAAAGTGGTTTTCAGTGTATGAGGCCTTGAATACGGCGTCACTGCAATCAGCAACTGACCACCACCACCATCACCACTACCACCTCCATCACCGCGGCATTCCACCACCACCACCACAATCATTCCACTAATCTCTCCCCAAAGACAGGTACACACAAAACTTTCCCCAAATCTCTCTCTCTCTCTCTCTCTCTCTCTCTCTCTCTCTCTTACATTCATTCCATTCCCTCACATTTCAGAACGTGCAAATAAAGCATGCTATCTTACACTCGTCACTCTTCATTCCACTCTTCCTTACCTTTCCATTACTTTCACCTTCACTCATTCGCACCAGCCTCATTTTATCACACAGTTTCAACAACCTCATTTGTAGCAAACTTTTGCCCCTCAAAACTATAGGAGGGAAAGGAGGAGGTAGTGGTGGTGGTGGTGATGGCGGTGGTAAACGCTAAGCCAGATGATTGCAGAACTCAGCCCTGCAAGACTGCATGCAACAACTAAACGACTATTGAGAAACCACAGGATTATTGCTATTCGCTTATTGTTCCTAAACTCTCTCTCTCTCTCTCTCTCTCTCTCTCTCTCTCTCTCTCTCTCTCTGTGTGTGTGTGTGTGTGTGTGTGTGTGTGTGTGTGTGTTAATCAACTATTCTTTGCCTCCTTTTGATACTTTATCTTATTGCATTCATATTATGGGTTTCATTTTATCAAGGTCTCCCAGTTTAAAGTTTTCGACGTCAGTCGGTTTCCTTTGTGATTGTCTTTTTTTTTTTTCCGAAGCATCTATGAAAACCACGTACATACTTATATCACTTGATTATAGATTCCCTCACATTATTTATCGAGTTACCTTATTTATTCTCTAGGTACAGTATCTAGGTTTCGTGTTATCAAGTTACCTTATTCATTCTCTACAGTGTCTAGTTTTTTTTTTTTTTTTTTTTTTTAGTTGCTTTATTCTTTACAGTGTCTAGATTTCTTATTACCGAGTTACCTTATTCATTTTCTACAGTGTCTAGATTTTCTTTATTATCGAGCTACTTTATTCATTCTCTACACTCTATAGTGTCTAGATTTCTTATTATCTAGTTACCTTATTCATTCTCTACATTGTCTAGAATTTTAATTATCGCCTTTCCGTTTCTTATATTAACGTATGACCACGTCTCCCTTACATTACAAAACTACTGATAATTTTCGCTCGCTTATTTTTATTTCTGTGTTCCTTTCTAAAAATGCTCCATTCATATCACATAACAGTTGAAGTTTGCGTTAGTACTAATCAAATATATAGTATCTAATACAGTGCAAACAAGTAACTGCCATCAAGATAATCTTTAAAATCACTTTTCGTCTCTAATTATCCACTTATCTCCACCACCAAGGCCACTGAGTAGTTTTTATTGCCCCTACTTCATCACTTCCTGCCTCCTCTCCATCCATTTACCCACCAATGCTGATTCTTCATCCTTACCTTCCTTCCTTCCACCCAAACATCCGTCCTATATAGCTCCCCCATCCTCTCTCTCTCTCTCTCTCTCTCTCTCTCTCTCTCTCTCTCTCTCTCTCTCTCTCTCTCTCTCCGAATTGTGTAACTGTTTCGTATTAAACATTTACTAACTGAAAACTCATTGAGACAGACAAGACAACAAATATAGATGGTGTGGATGGAGCTACTAAATGTACCTTCTTCCCTCCCTCCGTCCCTCTGAATAATTCTGCAACTGTTCCTCAGGAAATAACTGGTTAATATTTGTGACGAACTAGATACCAACTGGATACATTGACAAACAGAAATAGATTAAGTGAATGGAACAATAGACAATGATATACATTGTAGAAATGGAGAATTATTTTCTATATGACAAGATAACATGATGGTCTTGTTATTCCCTCAGCTTAACCTAAAACAGCCTAAGTTATTCAATGACTGTTTAGCAGCTTGTATGAGAAAGTCACTAGTAGAAAACAAGTATTAACAAAACTTCTTTGTGTTAGATAAACATCATCATGCATCATCAAATGCAATGATTAGTCACACTTCTGCATTTTCTTTTACTTACTACCGGTCCCACTCGAGTACCTATCCATTTATCCTTCCTTCCTCCCTTTCCCTTTACTAATTATGTGTGTTCGTCCTTCCATAGTACCCAGACAACCTTGCCTTCCCTTGTCTCCTTTCCCGCCAGTTGCTGCGTACCATAAGTGGTTGGAACCTTAAGGGCTACAGCTGTACCTCACACACTACAACCGTCTAGCACACTTCCCTCCTACCTCCCATATCATCACTGCCATCATCATTACTACCAGAAGCATCAATAATAACACTAAGACAAACCTATTCCCAACCTCTACTCATCTCCCAACTGGCTGCAGTAGTCATGGTTATGGGAGTTGGGGCTAAGCCAGTACCAATTACACCAAACTAGCTTAGGCATCTTTGGCATCTTTGCAGGGAAAGTAAGAACACAATTGCTAGAATGGTTGCACGTTCACATCTTAAAAGACAGTGTTCCAGTACAGGGCCCTTTCCTTTACAGCATGTCCTTCCCTTTGCTTCCACAGAGCATTATAACATGTACCCAAGCCTGAAGGTCACAGCAATATCACAACATATCCTTCCCACCCTTCACACGTCCCTTCTAACCTTCTATTCTCTTCCCAGTCACAGCATAAAGTAAAAAATGTGCATAACCAGAAGTCCTACAATAGTATCTTCAATACTAACAGTATTGTAACACAGCAAACCTTCCCATACCCTATACAACACCCCTTGCTAACCTTCCCTTAATTTCACAGCCACGGCGCAGCAATTCAATGAATGCCCAGAACGCTATGGGTTGCAGCTGTACCCTCACCCAACCAGCTGCAACGAATTCTACAAATGCGCCAACGGTACCCTGACATATGAAGTCTGCGAGAATGGTCTGCTCTTTGATGGCAAGGGTGCTGTTCACAACCATTGCAACTACCACTGGGCTGTTGACTGCGGCGAGCGCCAGGCTGACCGTAAGTGACATGTTATTTTTTTTTTTTTTTTTCTAAGAGCCCCAAACCAAGGGCAACAAAATATTTAAATTATAAAGGCCCACTTAATGTCAGTTTCCATAGAGGTCAGATGGAATCAAGGTACAGGGTAAGTGATATCATTCTAACATCAACAACAGTAATGCCAATAGTAGTAGTAGTAGTAGTAGTAGTAGTAGTAGTAGTAGTAGTAGCAGTAGTAGCAGTAGTAGCAGCAGTAGCAGCAGCAGCAGCAGCAGCAGCAGCAGCAGCAGCAGCAGCAGCAGCAGCAGCAGCAGCAGCAGCACCAGCACCAGCAGCAATATTAAACAGGAGAGGAGATGGAAGTACTAGCAAAAGTAATAAAACTGAAAGCACATACCTTCCAAAACACTGGTCACCATTCCTTCCACACGCTTTACAAGGAATGCATGGCCAGTATAATTCTCATGGGACAAAAAGCAAAGAAAATTCAATTAAACAAGAATATAACATCATTCAATAAGATCATGTGAAATGCATTCCATCAAATGACAATTGGTTCTGCTATGTGATTATTGAACTGAATCAATTTGGTGCTGGATAATCATTACCCCAATTTCCTGTTGATGCTATTCTTAATTTGGTTGTATTGGGTTAAGCTTACAGGGTATTCACTCGGGTATTCTTTTAGTCCTACCAACAACAGAACTACAATTCCATCACAATTACTTTCAATAATTTCTTTAATTTCTAAAATATCATTTACTACTTCATCTCTGTTGGTATCTTCCCCAATGTCATTTCTTCCCAGCCAGTAGATACACAGATTATGGGTTCATTTAACCTACTATCCTCAAAAATGAAAATAACCGGCTTTTCCTCCTGGTGCTCTGAATATTCTTATTTCATTCCAGGCACATTGAAATTATGGGGCAAGTGACTGTGGCCCATTAGGCTTACTCTTACATTCTCCCCTTAGGGTGCCACTCTCCAGGTAACACATCCCACATGCTGGCCACCATTGTCACAACAGTAAAGGGGGAGGGGGAGAAGATGGCTTGTTATATTTCACACAATCATTTACTAAATGTTATTTTTTTTAATTCAATTTTCTTCTTTTTTCCTTTTTTGCCTCATGACATTATTATGTAACCTAATACGACCAAGGTCAAGCCATCTTCATTATTTCACCATCGCATTTGCTCCTGGAAAGAAAACAAATAAACAAATTAATTAATTAACATTTTCTCCTAGAAAGAAAACAAATGAATAAATTGTACTTGTCCCCTAACATCCTACCACTATTACGTGCCTGTGGGTCTGTTAATGACAAAGATAACTATTAATCAGCAGAAATGCATTACTTGTACTTACCATGTGGCCTTCCATTGACAATGACTAGGTTATCTAGCATAAAATTAACATGTCATTGTCAACATGTGGCTACATCACTGTTAAATACATTCTGGTAAGATGATAACCTACTTACATGCTCACCAATATACTCGAGTACATGGGATTAGAAGATATTAGCAGATGGTGTGGAAAGTTTCTCTTGACAAGGGGCTTGTGGTAGTGTGGCTGCTGATGCCTAAATGATGCTTAAATAGCCAGCAACCAAGGTGCCCATTGCCTACCTCTCATTAAATTTTCTAAGGGATACTTCTTTGCAACATTGGGAAACAATAATAATAATAATAATAATAATAATAATAATAATAATAAAATAATAATATTATTAATAATAATTATAATAATAATAATAATAATAATAATAATAATAATAATAATAACAGTAATAATGATAATAAAAATCAAGAAAATAACTATTCACTGAAATTGTTCTTTTAACTATCAAATTATTTTCTGGTTTATCAGTACATTTTACTTTAATTATTAACTAAATGTAAATGAATCCACATTCATAGCCCCACTTGAGATATTTTCCCATTAATCACAGAATAGATACAAAAATAAATACTGAAAGATAATGAAGATAAGACTACAGTACCATACCTAGTGGAAAGCTAATTAGGTCATCAAGGAAACTATAAACCTATTAGTTTTCTCTTATGAGGTCTTTCCTTATATGATGCGCATCCAACGCTCACATATTTCGTCTTCATGTGTCTAGGTATTTATGTGTAATGACTTTTGAGTATTAGTGAAGGATCTCAAATTTGTCAAACCAATAGTTCTATGTGGTCTGAACATTATTTTTGTGCTTAACTCCCATAATGTTGCAGTTCAGTTCAGTTCAGTGTTCATCCAGCACTCACACCTTGATAGAGAGCCATAATCAACTGTCATTGCCAGCCCAAGTTTGTCCTATAATATACTCATTCAACAATGGGAGTATTGCTTTAATATAATTGTCATGTCTGCTGCTGACATATCAAGGATGCCTGCCATGTGCACTGTTAACCCTTTGTCTATGAGCTGATTTCAATATGACACCACTACAGTTGAGTAATCCCAGTCAGCCTCTAAAAGCCTTTTGGGACTATTTCATCCATTAGGTACTCCTTTTGTATTTAGTAGTATCACTGTTTCAAAATCATACTCTAAAACAAAGTTGATGTGTAACTCATTCACTCACATCCTAAATCCTGTTTTAATCCTTCATTTCTTAATAATGACACCTTTCAGGCAAGTCACTTCCAATCCAAATTTCCCAATTGCCCAGCCTTTATTTCTCTTTCTTATTCCACACCCATCCCTAAGCCAGTCCTTCACTTCAGTCTGAGACAGCTATTGAGGACAATCTTCAAAATGTTTTCTGCCATTATTGTTTTGGTTTTCAGTACATCAAGTTGAGGACAGAAATAGTCTAAATACAAGCAAGACTGAAAATAAGGGAAACAATTACTTAAACTGTTGTAGTTTGTAGATTCCCAACATTTTCTAACAGTCTGGCAAAAAACCTTCCTAACTTACCACTACTTCTTCACAGTGAAACAATGTTTTGTTTTGTTTTATTTTTATGTAAAAGGGGAAATCTGTCCACGAACAAAAACATAATGGCCCACTTAGATGCCAGTCCCTGAGCAAATCTCCCTTTACTATATGCATAACCCATACCCTCAAACAATCTTTTCACCTTGCAGTGACTCCTTTGGGTAATGGAATCTGTGAGTATTCTTTTGGCATCTACTCCAATGGCGCATGTGAGACCGATTACACCTTGTGCACCTACGGTGAACCCAAATATGAGCCCTGCACTCCTGGCCTGGCCTATGATGAGAGGATCCATGGTTGCAACTGGCCTGACCTCATGGAGTACTGCGTTCCTCAAGGTAAGCAGCTTGCTGGCTGAGTCAGGTGAGATGCACAGTGAATCATAAGAGTTTTCATCCTTATCATTCAAACCAGAAGTAATACCCATAACTTTAGAATGATGCTTTTATGTTGAGCAATTCTTTACTGTGAAATCCTTTTTGTTTTTGTTGGTATGTAAGATTGAATTCTACAATGCCACTACTTTAAGTATGTAAGGCTGAGTTTTTTTTTTTTTTCATGATATTGATTAATTTTATAGGAACAGTAAAACTGAACCAAATCTCAATTTTGGATTAAGTATGACTGTTAAAGCTCTATAGGTAAAGAGCAATGTATCATGGACACTTGAATTCCATTGCTCCTCTTTCATCCACTGTAAGCTTAACATTTTTCTACATTTCTGTGCTTTGAACCAAAGCTGACACTACTATGATATATGTGTGATGTCCGGATGAAAGATGGTTGTTTTGTGATTAAAAAAAAATTAAAAAAATACAAAGTTTGGGAGTCATATTTGCTGGCACACCTTGATAACTGAAATATACTTAAAGTCTTTATTACTGCAGAAAGGTTTTATAGATAAAAGTATATTTTAGAGTTGCTAAGAATAGATACGAGTAATTTTAGCAGTTTATTTACACATGGAGGATGACAAAGCTTAGTTTAAACGTTACTAAATAATAAGCCAACTTTAAAACATTTCAGTAAAATTACAACATTCTAGAAATGTTATTTCTTTCAACATTGTTGATAGTACATAGATTTACCTAACAACAACAATTCTCCAATTTTTCTTTTAACAAAATATAACTTTTTATATGATGTACCATATACGATAGAAAATATTCATCATGAACCAGCAAACACAAAACATTTTACATATGCCTTAATCATAGAATTGTTTAGTAACATCTTTCATTAATTATGAGAAAAGAGCAGGATCATTAATGAGAGACTGGGGTGTCATGATGGCTTATAAGGACGATAAGAGGGTGAAATATGTCCAGGATTTAAAGAACACTAGTCTCCTGCCATTGTTGACATTTGGAAAGTTGGGTATGATATAGAAAATAGCAGTGGAAAGTGCATGTTGTGAAAATGAATGATCTCAGACAACCATGTGCAATGGTAAGATGGAAGAACAAGAACACTGAAAGATGTAATGAAGACGTAAAGTGTGTTGTCTAGTAAAGAGCCAAATTGAATGTACTGGGACAAATCACCACATTAAAAAATTGATGAATTAAGAGTTTGTGAAGTAGTAAGTGAATGAAACTTTTTTTGAGGGGAAATATAGACCATTTGTGAGGCAGAAAGACAAGATATGTGAAAGACATGCAGGTGAAGACAAAGGGATTGACGGGAATGAAGGAGTACAGTATTTAGATAGGGAAAGATTCAGACTCCTTTGTTATGGCCACCTTCTTTGGATTATGCTCCTAGAGACTGATTGACTTTAATATGGTTTTTCAATTAAAAAAGTGGGCAGGTTCAGTTGGTTATTTTCATCTCACTACAGAAATAATATGTTGGCTATGTAGATTAACAAAATTAGTAAGATCATCACACCAACCTGGTATATAGTTCCGTTTAAAGTGTAGGTCTTGCTTCAGCAGCTACAAATAAATGAGAGATTCACACTCAAAACATTCATCACTTGCTTGTTTAGGTTTTCTTTTGTTTCTTTCTGAAATATCATGTATGCTCACTCAATCTGCTCTGGTTCCACACATCCAGTCACTGAAAGATTGTTACCTCTGAGTAGCTAAAATAGAATATAAATAAGATATAATGGTACACTAGAAGGGAAAGAGGATATAGTTATTCTAAAGTCACTGTAATGATATTGAGAATTATGTTAAAAAAAAAAATCTGTTCTGCATTTTCAGCATTAGAAAGGAAACCAAAAAAGGATGAGGAAGGTAGTGGTTGATCGAGTGGCTCGATCCTGCTCTTGTGCCACATATTTTTGGTATACCCATCCTAAAACATAATAGAATTGGTTACAAGTTTAGGATATGGTCTTAACGGATACCACTAAGATCAATTAAGTTGAGTAGCTTAGAACTTGCAGCCCATTGACTTATTGCTTTGTAACATTTTGTAAACTTGCTCATATTAAGTAACAACCATTATCCTGTCCTTAGCAATCCAAGAGTTATGTGAAAAAGCCTCGTTTTTTGGGTTACCATTTATTTTCAAGCTCTTGCAGTGAGTGAGGAAACCCTTATAAATACTATAGCTGTACAAGGTCTTGGTTGTGTATGTTTCAGGTATCCAGTCATCTAGTGACACTTTATCTGAAATCATTGGTACATATTACACCTAACCCTCAGTTATCGCGCCCTTCCGTTATCGCGTTTAGGCGTTAATGCGCACTTATGAAAATCTGCAAAATTCAGTTTTAGTGCATCTGGAAAGTCGTTATCGTGCACCTGTAGTAGTAGTAGTAGTAGTAGTAGTAGTAGTAGTAGTAGTAGTAGTAGTAGTAGTACCCATATCCCAACCACACACCAACGAATGTTTAGATAGGGGGAGGTGGAAAGGGAGAAAGATGATCATCATGAGGAGGAGGAGCCAGCAGCCAATCATCACTGCATATTCACGTCACATGATTTGAATAAGCAGCTGATTGGTTCTGGTCACTCTGCTTACCGCCATCACCACCACCACCACCACCACCACCCCTCAGTCTCGCACAAGGTATTCTGTTGTTCAGAGCTGGTCTTCATTCATTTCAGATTGTTAAATGTTAATAAGCTAGTCCAGTATTAATCATAGTAAATATAGAGTAACAGGAAAATTTTTGGGTTGAGGCACCAATTTATTTATTTCCTATTTATTCTTCACTTCCATTATCGCGTTGTCTGCTATCGCACATTTCTTTTGGCACCAATTTCACATGAAAACGGAGGGTTAGGTGTATACTGTCAGCATTGGGCTCATAATTTTATTTTTTTTAGGTCTAAAAGTAAAATTTCCATTCTGATTAACTTTTATTGTTTTTTTTTCTTTAATCACAGGGATAACAATGGCTTCAAAACACCACTGACAGCCAACCAAACAAGACAAAGCATTTTTATTTGCCCTGATTAGCTTTTCTATTACAGACATTGTTGGCTTTGAGTGCCCAGCATATGTAGACAGCAAGGATCCAGCTGCCAGGTTCCTGCCTCATCCTCGCTATCCTACGCAAGACTGTGGTCGCTACATCGTCTGTGTGGAGGGCAACCCTCGCCTGGTGGGCTGTGGAGACTCCACTGTCTTTAACCCTAACACTCTCACTTGTGAAGACCCAGAATATGTTCCCAGCTGGTAAGTGATATATGAGAGAGAGAGAGAGAGAGAGAGAGAGAGAGAGAGAGAGAGAGAGAGAGAGAGAGAGAGAGAGAGAGAGAGAGGGTTAACTCCTTATTCACTCATTTGTTATGCATTGCATTATTCCAGTAGGGATAATATAGTGAATAAGACTAGAGTCCCAAACTATCAGAAAGGCAATTATGGTAGGTTACGTCAGTTATTAGGAGAGGTAAACTGGGAAGATAGTTTTGGAAATAAAACTGCACAGATGTGGGATATTTTTAAGGTTGTAGTAAAGAGTATAGTGATGCAGTGTATCCCTTACAAAGATATAAGGCAGAGAAACAGGAAGCCATTATGGTGAACTCATGAGATAGGTAGCCAGATCAGAGAGAAGAAGAGGGCATACAGAGAGTTGCAGAAAAGTGGGGAAGATGTAGATTTGATTAGGTACAGACAGGTCAGAGATGATTTGAGTAAGGTTATAAAAAAAGTAAAAGGCAGGCAGAGATAAAACTAGCTAGAGCTGGGAGTAAAGATCCCAAAAATTATATAGTTATTACAAGGTCAGTGATAAAAGAAATAAGGATAGGATTGGACCACTCAGAAAAGATGGTGTAGTAGTGGATCAAAATGAAGACATAGTAGAATTATTGAATGAACAATTTTCTTCAGTATTTACTAGGAAAGAATAGGAAATCCTGTTACAAACAGTGCGACGAGTAGTTTAAGAGCTTTAGAAAATATTGATATAAAACCGGGAATTATTAGGAAATTTATTCTTGAACTAGACGATAGGAAAGCTAGTGGTCCTGATGAGCTACATGCCAGAGTACTTAGGGAGGGTGTAGACAGTATTTCTGAAGCACTTAAGTTAATCTTTGAAAGATCACTTAGGTTTGCTGAGATACCTCAGGACTGGAAGTTAGCTAATGTTACTCCAATATTTAAAAAGGTAGGAAGGATGATGCGAATAATTATAGACCGATCAGTTTAACTAGTATAGTATGTAAGATACTAGAGAAAATCATTAAGGGTAGTATTTGGGAGCATTTAAATGAGAATAGATTAATTAGAGATACCCAACATGGCTTTAGATCAGGGAGGTCCTGTCTTACAAATTTGCTCGATATCTTAGAATATATTACCAAGGAGTTAGATGATGGAAATAGCATAGATGTTATATATCTAGATTTTAGCAAGGCGTTTGATAAGGTACCGCATAGGAGGCTAGTGTACAAATTGAGACTACATGGGATAGGGGGTAGGTTAGTTGATTGGATTAGTGAATGGCTTTCTGATAGGAAACAGAGAGTAGTATTAAATGGGGCAATGTCTGAGTGGAAGGAAGTGGTTAGTGGGTACCCCAAGGATCAGTGCTAGGACCTCTTCTTTTCTTGGTGTACATTAACGATTTAGATATAGGAATTAGTAGCAAAGTATCAAAGTTTGCAGATGATACTAAGATAGCATGTGCAGTACAGGGTGAAAAGGACAATTACAGAATACAACGAGACCTGGACAGGCTGATAGCATGGGCAGACAGGTGGCAGATGGAGTTTAATTCTAAAAAGTGTCAGGTTATGCATTTAGGTAAAGACAACACAAACTTTAACTATGAGATGGAGGGATGTTGGCTAGAGGCAGTAGAGGAAGGAAAGGATTTAGGAGTAGTGATAGACAGGACTATGAAATTTTCAAAGCAATGTTTAGAAGCAAGAAATAGGGCAAATAGGATCCTGGGTTTTATAAATAGAAATGTTAGTTATAAAAGTAAGGAAGTGGTGCGTAGCTTATATAATTCCTATGTTAGGCCCCATTTAGAGTATTGCATACAGGCCTGGTCACCCCACTATAGGCAGGATATCAACATGTTAGAAGCAGTTCAGAGAAGAGCAACTAGGATGATACCAGCATTAAAGCGCCTGGAGTATAGAGATAGATTTAAGGAATTAAACATGTTTTCATTTGAGAGGAGATGTATAAGAGGGGATATGATAGAGTTATTTAAAATGTTCTCAGATACAAACTACATAGATGTGAGATCTTTCTTTACCTTAGCGGAGGGAAGTAGGACTAGAAATCATGGCAGGAAGATTAGAAAGCAAGGCTGCAGGTTAGATATAAGAAAATATTTCTTTAGTCATAGGGTGGTAGACTTCTGGAATGCATTGCCAGAGACTAGTCTGACAATGTTTAAAAACAGATAAGATAAGCACTTAAATTTATTAGATTTATAATTATGTACAGCACTGCATGATAGTTTTTATAAGAAATTTACTATAGTTAAACAAGACATGATCCCCATGTATGGGGACCACAAATTGTAGAGGATTTCGCTGCAGAACTTAGCCCTGTTAATGGGCCAAATATTTAGAATTAGTATATAATGTATTGTGTACTTGTAAGTGTATCTTTAAGTACTGATGACGAGGTCGCTGTGCGACTGATACAGGATAACCTAGATGGGCCCTGGTGGCCCTTTGTTATCCTATTATTTATGTTATGTTATATGTTATGTTATTGCCTTTCACCTCTATCTTCTGTCAGCCATAACTATTTCTCCAATCTTTTCTTTCAGTTTCCCTTTCCATATAAATTCTATTATGTAGAAGTCATTATACCCAATACAGTACTAGTATACTTCTCTGAAGTTAACACTTCCCTTAAAAACAAGAAGATTTAGGATTGAATCATCTGAGCAAAGACATTAAAAAATCACTTCCTTTCCTTCTATAGCCATCTTCATATACAGAATGTAAGTTGAGGGATTAAGCTTCAGCAACCCAGAAGTGTTCAGTTAGTATCACTGCCCTCCAGTTCATAATATGTTAGTCTGTTTTTTACAATATTATAGAGCTTCTGCAAAGGAGGAAAGTGCCTGGATCTATAGGTGTATGATGAAATAAAATATACTAGACTGCTTCCAGCAGTGACCAGTGTGAATAAGATCTTGATCTAAATGGAAGTCAAAGAATTGGGATCATTATCCCCAGATGGTGACCACGATAATCATCCTTACCTTTCCAAGAATTCAGCAGTACAAGCAGTACACCACTCCTTGAAAGCAGGTTCAAGTTAACTAGCTTTCTCTTGAATTTTGCTACAGAGACTATAGTGCAACAAAACTGCACACTATCATAATCAATAGAATATCATATGGATCAAGTATTTTGGTCATTATTCAAATACCATTTATAAAGAAAATTAATCATATATTGTTATGGATTCATTGTATGTTGAAGAAAAAGCATGGTATTGGAGAAGTGAAATATGAGTGCAATGGACAAGAAAAGTGGATAAATATTGAAAGGAGAGAAAGACGTGCAAGGTTTTGACCATGAAGTGGAGTGCCACTATGGGGAAAGACCAGAAACTTTGATGCCCTTTTTAAAAGATTATTGTAGGTGATGAAACATCAGATACAGAGAAACATAAATGAGTCAAGTTACTCTTTTTGAAGTGATACCTTAAATGTTGTCCCACTAAATCTGTTCCCGCACCCCCTTAATAAATGCTGATTTAGTTGATAAATCATTCACTGAATTTGAAAAAAAAAAAAAGAAATCTGTTGTGGGCAGTGGAGAAATTCATGAAATTCCATTCAAGGCGGGCATGGCTATGGTCACAAGTAATGTGAAGTGACAGCTAGTGTCATTGCTGCAGGAAATAGTTTTTTTTTTAAACAGGCAAAAAAATTAATAAATAGATAAATAAATCAAATTGTCTACTCCCAACTCCCACTTCAATGGTTCCATGGAGTAGACATTTAATAGTGAAGGCCTTTATTGACACATTGTAATGCTCCCTTCCTTAAGCATTCACAAAAACAATGACAAATTTATGTGATGGTAAAATTAATCCTTAGCCACAGTGTATTTGTATATATTTTCTCTATTTAAATTTTGTTTATCTGTTATATATATTTCGTATGAGTGTGATGTTCTCAGTTCTCATTACAATGTACCTGTCATTACCTTTCCACTAATTTGTGCTGTCAGTATATGTACAAATGTTTTGAGCTGAGCATTCATGATTTATTTTTATGTAACTGAAAACTCATGGCTTTCAATAAACATATATATATTTTTTCTATTACAGTGCAAACTACTTCAAGAAGTAAATATCTCATTCAAGAAGAGGAAGCAGCAAAAATTAAGAAAAGTATACAAATCTTTCCCATTGGCCAAATCTTACCTCCTGAAGAAAGAGGAGAAATTATTTTGCCTTTGTCTTCACTCAAGATACTGTAGTTATTAGGTAATATTACTAAATAAATCTATTGCTTTGACCTTTCCAGTGCTAGAGACAGATGGTTTGCATATGTACAGGAGTGTTAGTGTAATGCCAAACTACATTCACTGAAAGCTCTCAAGTCAAACGTGATATTAATTTTAGTGATGCTACTTGAAATCTCACTATTTTTGTATGAAATTTTATAGTGGTATTTGTCTACCATGTACTCCAGTCATACTTCTTGAAATCTGACTTGATAGCTGTACTTTCTTCATTGATTTGACTCCCTTCCATTACCTCCAGCCTATACCATCCACTCACTCTTGGTAGGCCTCAAGTAACAACAAATACATATATGTGGATTCTATGAAATATATATGATTGGGTCTATTTGTTTTCTGTATTAATCAATAACCTTTTGGCTCATTATTACTATCAAAGGAAGACATTTTAGAAGAAAATTAAAACTTACATGATCTACAATACTTTCTAAATGTGACAATAGTAAACAAGAAAGAATAAATTATGAGATACTCATAGAATATAAGATTTTTGTTGTTTATCAGATTACTATAGAAAAAAAATTAAATAATATAAACTGTACCTTTAACAACTAAGTTAAAAATTCATACTGAACCACCACTTTCTCACAACATGTTCTGTCTTTATATCACCAAAATATACAGAACAATCAGCTACAAGCCAAGACAGACTAGACAGGTCTTAATGCCAGTTCCTCTTGAGAAATTTTGATCACAAACACTTTAGAGCACAGTGCTATTAACATCACAGAGTGGTGAACACTGAGAGATACCAATCTTCAGCAAGAGGACAGATTGCCACTAAGATCTTGACCCGTCCACCTTACAATCAATCCCAGGTTTCTGGTACTGCAATCAGACTCAGGAGAACATTTAAGCCCTGTATACATTATGGGCAAGCATGTATGTGCTGTTGGTGGTTGGTGGGTGTTGTTGAAATTGTCAGTTTCATACATGGTACAAAAACACCATTTCATGTACCTAGGCAATGATGACCATGTCGGAGTGATAAGATACACATTAGTGCTCTCAAAAACTAACTGAGACAGGCTTGCTTAATAATTATGAATGGAACAGGAATGCCATTTTGCACTTTTTCCAAATTTTGATGCAACATCCTTGCATGTGAAATGTAAAATGCAAGCAGTATAAGTAAAAAACATTATAATAAAAATTTTAAACACTTCAAACACAATTGTGTTGATGTGTGATGTAAAAAAGGAAAATATCATGAAAAAAATGCATACTACACACAAAGCCACAACACTCCACAATATAAATTCTTGGAAGTGCAGGTCGTCCACAGCAACAGTCATGCTTGCCCCATCAAAGCCGAAAGTGACACGCTACATGCTTCTTCAACCTTTTTACAACCACACCCCCTTAAAGAATGTCCTTCTCTCCATATGCCCCCCCTGTTGCTTCTATGAATACAATTCCCTCCAAGATTTTATAGAAAAAGGCAATACTTTTACATTTTCATGAACTCATTACTTGACTCTGCTCTCATTAAAAGAATGAAAAATACAAATAGAAAAATTCCTGCTTTTTCTCAAGGGCTCACACCCCCCTTTGAAACTAGTGATAGCCCCCTAGGGGGATATACCCCCAAGGTAAAAAACCACTACTCAAGTGCATGAGTATATGTTATCTTGTTGCTTCAATGGCAGCCATGCCTCACGATGCTGCATCGTAATGCATAGTGCATACAGGGCTTTAAATGGTGACAAGCTGACCTCTCCAGTCTGTTGGTCTTGTTGCAATAATGCTGTATGAATGTGTGAAGGAAATAACACATACTCCATAACAGAAAGGAAGAGGCCATTGTAATCTTTTTTTCTTTTCACCTTATATTTATTTTTCACCTTTATCATTTAAGTACTGCAAAAATAGGAAAAAAATAAGGTGTCAGTCCCTAAGAAATACTGAAAAGAATTATATAAAATTGGAGAAATGTCTTTAAACCTTTTACTTCAAGTCAATGGTAGGAAAATTACAGAGCCAGGTAGGGAGTTCTAGAAGGATGAAAGACTGAGAATACTAGGTAGGTAACTCTTGAAATAAGTATGAAAGAAAGTATAAAAGCCTTGTACAGTTAGACTGTAGAAGAGAAGGTATGTACTAGCAAAATAAAGACAAGCTAACATAGAAAAAAAAAAATGATAAAAGAAATGCAATGCTGCAACAGGGCCGTGCAGAGGGGGCTTGAGCCCCTGTCCCTTTGAACCTTGATGCCCAAAGTGCCCTTTTGCAGCATTCAAGGAGTGCCAAATTGAAGCTGAAAGTCATGAAATAACTAACCCATGTGCCCCTTTTAAACTTTTGACCCCCTGCCCCTCCAATGATCTCTGCACGGCCCTGTGCTGCAAGGAAAGCCAAAAAGGCTGATGAGAATCTGTTAGAAAAGAGGGATTATCAGATGCTTTTGACTATACCCTGTTCATCTGAGCAGTTGAAGTATAACTCCTTTATACACTACGAACAATTCAGGTAGTCATGCAACAGAATAAAATATAAGAGGTTTCAGGCTCATATCAAAGTAATGACTTTTTTTTTTTTTTTAACTGGCTATCACTCACCTATGACATGGAATACAAAGCTGCAGAAAAAAAAATTTGCTACCATACTTCATATGCCTATACAGCTAGGCATGGTTGTACTTACACCTCTAAGCCAACACTCATGACTGAATACAGCATTTTTTTTTTTTTCTTAATTATATTTTTTATTATTCATTTACTAAATATTTTTAGTTCCACACATGAGTGGATTACACTTTTGTACGGAGTTACCAGATGGAAATGAAAAATTTAGGAAACTCAGAACATCTAACTTCTTAGATGCTGTTTTTAGCAAGAGAGATTAGTTAGCGTTTTGAACCTTCCTTCCTGAAAGTCATGCCTCGAACAGGGCTCTCAATCTTGTCTTTGTAAGATTTCCTTAGACCACAGAAAATATTCCCTCAGATACAAAAACCAAAAATTTCAAATATGCAAATATGCATATGCAGTTCCAAAGTAGCTGTTTTACCCACTACAGGGGTGGTAGGCTGGTAGCTGTGCGACCAGTCACAGGCTAATTCGGAGGCTCGGCGTGTGTATGCACAGAGGGAGCACAACACAACCCCGGGACCAGCTAGGACCACTTTCAAACACTTGATGTTTTACATTTTATGATTCACTGGTTCACCACACATACAACACAACTGGGACTACTACGTCACGGCACCCCACAGCATACTTATACCACACATTATCACGCTAACCTAACAGACTTGGCCTAGACACCATGCTACAAACATGTGTCCTACGCTCTGTCCTTCAGCCACCTCTGTGTGGATTTTTTGTACGCCTCTCAGGCCTAGGATTAGTTAAATAAAGTTAGGAATCCCATTGTCCTGTGTTTTTAGCTTTGCCTATTCACTGTCCTCTCCTTAGCGGCAACAGAAGATGTCTGTTGCCAGGTTGTCAGATTGTCTTTCCTCTCACACCTACGGAGGATCCGCCTCAGTGAGCGTGCTTTAAGGGTGAATTAACATCATCCAGCCCCCCTAGAGTGGTTTGGCAGGACAATCAGACATTAGGTAACTCCTCCTGACTTCCTCCCACTTAAGTCCCGCTCCTCCTGCAGGAGGGGGACATGTACCCCCTCCATGCCTGACGGACCTTCCTGCCCTCCCCGTAAGGGAGGAGGACACTGATCGACGACCCCGACTGCCAGACCGTCTATTGACCCTCTAAAGCGACGTATGTGACTCTCCATTCCAAGACGAACACCCGCCTGTCTACTGTTAATTCTTTTATAATAAAGAAGGTCATTGATGGTAATATTGGTAATGTCGCTAAAGTTAAGAAACTTGCCAGTGGTGAATTACTTGTTCAGTTACTTAACGTAGGTCAAGTCAAATCATCGTTGAAGCTCAGGTTCATTCATGACATCGAGATCGAGGTTTCGATTCCAATGTCCATGAATTCGTGTCAGGGAGTCGCTTCCCACCGTGATTTTATGGAATATGGAACCGACCGAGATCGTCGATTGCATGGCTGACCAGGATGTCATTGAAGCTCGCAAAATAAACAAATGGCTGACGGTACCAGAAGGAGCACAGCTTTAGTCATTCTCACCTTCAGTGCTGCTAAGTTGCCAGAGAGGATTCATGTATGATACGAGTCAGTTCCCGTTCGTCCTTACATACCGAATCCTCTCCGTTGTTTCAAGTGCCAGCTTTATGGTCACCATGGTAACGCTTGTCGGTCTTCCCACGCTTACTGCGGTAGATGCGCAGGAGAGGGCCACTCTGTGGAGCAGTGCACATCCTTGGTAGAGAAGTGCCGTAATTGTGAAGGTGCTCACTCCACTTTTTCACGCGATTGTCCCGCGTGGAAAGTGGAGAAAGAGGTCTGCACGGTTAAGGCTACTGAAGGAATCTCTTATTATGAAGCAGGGATGCGAGTGAAGCAGACGCAGGCAGCGCCTGCTTCAAACGTGTCCTACGCTTCAATAGTAAGGGCTCCACCTAAGATGTGTACTGTTGCTATCCAGACTGACCTCAGCGACCTGCTGCCTGCTCCATCTACCACCACTGATTCCCCTTCAACCTCTGCCTCATCATCTGCTAAAACTAATACTACTACTGCTACTACTAAAACCTCTACTCCTATAACTTCCTCTGCTCCATACCTGTCTGCTATTTCTCGTACTCCCAGTAAGGGTGAGAAGACAGACAAGTCTAATAAATTAAATTTAACAAAACTTGAACGTCAACGCCCTTCTCATGTCGTCGCCGCTCCCGCGCCGTCGAGAAGGGGTTCACACGCTCGCTCCTCTCGACGAGCTCCGGGGAGTTAACAATTGATGAATCGATGGATGTCACCATTAGTAAGGGCCGGGAGAGGTCCCCGGCAGCGCCTCTGAGCGCAAAAGGACTAAGAAAACGGCCGCCACCACAACTCTTAAGCCATAATGTTCAAGGTGTTACAGTGGAATTGCAGAAGTATTCGGAATAAAGATCCATATTTGTCACTTTTAGTGAACATACACAGGCCGTCCGTTATTTGTCTACAGGAGACGAGACTACAGGATCAGCCTGATCCTGCAGTGCTAAAACACTACCATCCGTATAGAAGATATGAGGGACACGGCGTTGCCATATACATACACAAAACACTGACACAAACAGAAGTGACGTTGAATACACCTCTGGAAGCGGTCGCGTGCAGGGTGAGATTCAACGACACGTATCTGGCTATCTGTTCCTCTACTTGCCTCCCAATACCTCCATTGTTGATGATGACATTACATCTCTTATTAGCCAGCTTCCGGGCAACAGGCTAGTTGTTGGCGACTTTAACGCCCATCATCAACAATGGGGAAGTGAGAGGTCAAGTGTACGTGGGGAGCAGATAGTAAACATTTTATTACAGACAAACCTCTGTCTTCTGAACGATGGAAGTGCGACTCGTGTAGATGATCGGACTGGTAACGCGTCTGCCATTGATCTGTCGTTGCTCTCGCCAGGTATACTCCTGACTTCTCCTGGGAAGTCATCGATGACTCCCACGGAAGTGACCATCTGCCCATCTGCATCTCTTATGCACGCGACATCCCACCCACCTCCCGCCCTCCCAAGTTTAACTTCAAGAGAGCAGACTGGGCAACCTTCCGTGGGGTTGCCGACGTGGATATATCTGGCGAGGACATTGACACGATGGTCAGCAACGCAACACAATCCATATTACACGCCGCTGAGGCTTGTATTCCGAAGACTTCTGCAGTTTACACTAAGCATGGAGTCTCATGGTGGACAACGGATTGCCGACAAGCACTTCGTGAGCGCAATAGACGATACAGGTACTTCAGCCAGCAGCCCAGTCAAGCAAATTTCATAGCCTATAAAAAGGCAAGGGCTCAGGCAAGGAAAGTCATCCGTAATGCAAAGAAAGACTCATTCAGACAATTCATATCATCTATTAACCGCACCACTCCTCTCTCAAAGTATGGCAAACAATAAATATTTAACAATAAAAACCATATATTCCTATTACAACCCTTAAAATAAATGATAATATAATTGATAACAAAACAGAAATAGCAAATGCCATAGCCCACCAATTCCATCAGGCCAGCAGCACAACTTACTATGACCCTACCTTCCTTCCAAGGAAGGAGGCTGCAGAACTCACTGTCCCAAACTTTGCCACAGGAGGCGTAAACTCAGACTACAACACAGAGTTTACGTTGGATGAACTCCTCTTTGCCCTGAAATCCTGTAAAGGCTCCAGTCCTGGTCCAGACAATATTTCATATATCATGTTACAAAATCTCGGCCACCATTCCCTTTCAAAATTATTAACGCTCTACAATAGAATATGGACCACCACACTTTCCCTCAGTCTTGGCACTTCGCTCACACCATCCCAATCCCCAAAAGACTGGACGCCTTACGGACCCCAGTGCGTTTCGTCCTATTGCGCTCACGAGCTGTCTATGTAAGGTCATGGAACGTATGGTAAAGCGAAGGCTACTTTTGTTTTAGAAGCGAAGGGTCTGTTAGGTGATCAGCAGTCGGGCTTTCGGAAGTACCGAAGCACGATGGATCACCTAACACACCTGGAGCATTGCATTTCAGAGGCTTTTGCCAAAAAGAATTCATGATAGGGGTGTTTTTAGACATCCACAAAGCCTTCGACATGACATGGCGACACGGCATCCTCATGAAACTCTACGCTCATGGCTTCAGAGGTAACTTGCCCATTTTTGTTTATAATTTTCTTCAGGACAGAACATTCTCTGTCAAGCTTCCTGGTAACGTAATCTCGGACGTTTTCGTCCAGGAGAACGGGGTGCCGCAGGGTAGTGTTCTTAGTCCCATTTTATTTTGTATAATGATTAATGATATTCTGTCAACAACTCCCGTCCCAAGGAATCTTAAATACTCATTGTACGCCGACGATTGTGCGTTATGGCACTCCTCGCCTAACGCACAATTCTCAGCGGGCGGATTCAGGATGCTCTTGATTCCGTCCAGCATTGGGCCTCATTATGGGGATTTAAGTTTTCAGTTGCTAAGTGTATCGGTGTTGTTTTCACTAGACGTAACGTACCTGATTTGCAAATAACTCTTCAAGGCCAACCGATACCGTTTCAAAATTCAGTCAAGTTCTTGGGTCTGCATTTTGATAGCAGACTCAATTGGAAGACTCATGTTAATGAATTGCTCATTCGTTGTCGTAAAAGATCAATGTCCTCAAATACCTTTCTGGTACTTCATGGGGAGCAGACAGAAAATCTTTATTAATGGTGTACAAGTCCTTAATTCGTTCTCATTTAGACTATGGCTCACTGGTGTATGGGTCTGCGTCGGAACCAACACTGAGGAGATTGGATGTACTGCAGAATGAATGTGTGCGAATGTGTCTTGGAGCCCTGCGCTGCACTCGTGTGGCGCGGATGGAGGTTGAGGCCAATACACCACCGCTACAACTACGTCGCGACGCCCTCCTTTTATCTCATGGGATAAAAGCGGCTCGGAAAGCTCCCTCGGTAACACAGCAAACAAGATTATATGGCAGCACCACCACCTCCACAATGCGGTCCGCCGTCCAGTCTCAGTCAGACTACACACGCTCTGCCAGCAAACGGGCGTGAGACTGGACGATGCGGACCAGCTCGTGCTGCCCACCCTTCCCCATGGAAACTTCCCACCACCTTCAACATCAATTGGCTTCAGGGGAAAAAGGCTGTGGTTACCGAGGTGGAGCTCCAACACCACTTCCGGGCTCTCGTCGCTGGCCTCCCTTCATCCCTACATCTCTACACAGACGGCTCCAAGACAGGTGAATGTGTGGGTGCAAGTGTGTGGTCGTGTGAATGTGCCCTCAGGTTCCGGCTGCCTACCCATACATCGGTGTTTCCTGCTGAAATTTTTGCTATTGACAAAGCCATAGATTATGCTTTAAATTCATTTCATAATTCAATTACCATTTTTTCGGACTCTATGTTAGCCCTTCAGGCAATAGAGTCCGGCCGCACGGATACAAATGAAATCCAGGGCAACATCATTAATAAGCTGAATTCATGTCATAAATCCTTCACACTGGTTTGGGTGCCTGGACATTCCAGTATACACGGGAATGAACAGGCTGACATGCTAGCTCGGTCTGCTGCAGAGCTCGAGGGAGCGTGGAACCTCCGTCGGGATCTGCAGTCATGTCTCTCAGTTGTTAAATCATCAGCAAAACTCCTGTGGCAGAATCACTGGGACAACCTCCACCTACACACTATCAAACCCATCCTGGGCGAGTGGGCCTCCTCCAATTGTCCCACAAGGCGGGAGGAGGTGGTCCTCGCACGCCTCATTCATTGCCATATTCTCTCTCTCTCTCTCTCTCTCTCTCTCTCTCTCTCTCTCTCTCTCTCTCTCTCTCTCTCTCTCTCTCTCCTTATTCGTTTTCATATTTTCACTCTCCTTATTTTTTTCATACTCTCTCTATCTCTCTGTCCTTATTTGTTTTTATTTTTATATTCTCTCTCTCTCTCTCTCTCTCTCTCTCTCTCTCTCTCTCTCTGACCAATAGCGTGGCTTCATATATGTGATATCAAATCAGCTAGGTGGAGGAGCTGCAAAGTGGAAGCCGGGAATCGAGGCGAGCGCGCGGGATAGCTTCTCGGGAACAGTGCCGTTTTCCCTCCCCACACTTCTTCCTCTCTGGTGAAAACAAATCATATGTTAGTGTATTTCTGCAATTTCACCACGGTTTTACAATCACATTTTTACACTAATACTTCCTAAGAATGCAGATATCTTTTAAAGTACGATACCAGCTGTTATCCCTTGTAGAATGCTGGAATAAGGCAATATGACGAAAATATTAGTATTTATAGCAATAAAAGACGGTGTTATATGTGTCGCATTTCTTCCCACAGCCTCTGAGGCAGAAGAGACAGCCTCTACCGCCATGGTAGCTGCTACAGAGGCCCCTCCAGCACCTGTGGCTGCAGGGACAGTTTCCCTTTGCATTCGAAAGTGTTTCTTGAAGTCTTTCCCGGAGTAAAGAGGCACTATCATCTCTGCATAGTCCTTTGACCGCACAGGACTTGGCGGCCTATCATCTCCCTCTTCTCCTTGCCTTGGCAGCCTCTCTTCTCCCTCTTCCTCTTGCCTCAGCAATATTTCCTCCTCTCGTGCTAAGAGGAGCTCTGCAGCGTCCAACAGAGGGTCTTTTGCGAGCTCTTGAGCGAGCAGGAGGAGAGCAGCTTGGACGGCCATCTTGTCAACCATACCCGTATGGCTTACGCGTTCCCTTGCGTTCCGTTGGGGGTTGCGGGGGGGGAGGGCAGCGTGCTAACTTCCAACGGAACGCAGCCCAGCTGATGAGACGATGAATTCCGGCCTGAAGATTGGAATGTAAATATGATTGGTATGAAAAACAGTTGGGAATGGCAGATCAGTGTTCACTGTTCAGCTCCTTCCATCTCGAGTAGTAACGAGCAAAGAAAAGTCACGCTGGTAAGGGAGGAAGTTATGGTGAGAGGGATCCACGTGGTACCACCGTGGAGATGGACGCCTACTGCAAGAAGAGGATTGGCCCACGGTTTACCAATACAGCTCACTCTCGCCTGAATGACAGTGATAGCGAGGATAACCCAAGGAATATACAGAGAGGAAGATTTGGTGTGGGTTAAAGTTTGGAAGACAGCGACGGTGCTGCCATCTGTTGGAAGCGAATACTTTCATAGAAAACGTTGTTAGGAGTAACTTAAAAAAATTCTACCATGCTTCATACCCCACCCCCTATTTTTCCCTGCATTCTCTTGTGGTTATAAACTTATAAGGCAAATAAAACATGTTTATATATATATATATATATATATATATATATATATATATATATATATATATATATATATATATATATATAATACATATATATGCGTTTTCTGCCCACCTCCGCCTGGGCCACACATACTCCTTACTTGCATCGCATACGTCAACTGTCTCGTGACCACTTCTGCCCTTGGTGTAGGACTACCCCTGAGACCATGGAACATTTCCTGCTTCATTGCCCACGCCTCCTCAACATACTGCATTACACACCCAGCTCTCCACCCTGGCCATCACAACACTCAACCTGCCCTTCCTCCTGGCGGCCTCAGGCGTCCACCCCTCCTGGCAACCTGCTGTCCTTTGCCTTACTTGTGCCTTCTTGAGGAAGACCGGCCAGCTACCACGCCTGTGATACCCTCACAGGACTACCCCAGGGTTCATAAGGATTCAAAAGAGGCCGCGAAACTCTATCTATCCTTATGAGCCATAGGGTAGTCCTGTGTGGGTATCACAGGCGTGGTAACTGGCCGGTCTTCCTCAAGAAGCACAAGTAAGACGAAGGACAGTAGGTTGCCAGGAGGGGTGGACGCCTGAGGCTGCCAGGAGGGAGGACAGGTTGAGTGTTCTGATGGCCAGGGCGGAGAGCCAGGGGAGCATAATGCAGTATGTTGAGAGAGCAGGCGTGGGCAACGAAGCAGGAAATATTCCATGGCCTCAGGGATAGTCCTACACCAAGGGCAGAAGTGGTCACGAGACCGACGTAGGCGATGGAAATGAGCACTGAGCATGGTGTGGCCCAGGTGGAGGTGGGCAATGGTTGATGTGCCTTGCGCTCCTTCCCGTGACTGACTGACTGTTTGAATCTTGTAATGGCGCTCATACTCCCTCGCTGATGGACCCCCCCATCCCTCACCCCCTTACTACTTGCGACCCGCGCGTCATCTGTTGGAAGCGAGGTCCCCTAATCAATTCCTCCAGCCTGCCCATTGAACCCGTATATCCTCCCTAGAATCCTTGGGATAACCTAACCAGGTAGGCAGAGGATTACCCGAGTCGTAATGGACGACAGAGGGTGTATTTTTCTCTGACGGAAGGTTTAGACTACAACAAAAACTCCAGTGAACTGTCAAGCTTTGTAAGTACCACAAGGATTTTGAGGTTTTGTTAAAGGATGGCAAACACTGGCTATAATGTAACCGTTAAAGATGAGCATGCTGTGGTTTTTTAACAACTGTATGTTTTAATGGACTTTTGATGGAAAAGCCTGATGGAAGGAAGTAAAATAATGCCATAGGGTTATAATATACGATGTTCCAACCTGTATAGATCCTGATGACCTTCCATTTGATGAGAAATTTGTGTGGGATAAGAGACGTGAAGTGAAACTGAAAGATGCAGTCTCACCTAAGCCGCAGCTTATTGCTTTGATGAAAGGGTTAGTCCCTGAGGTGTTTATTCCTTGCATTGGATATAAGAATATTTCTCTTTACAATGAAACTCCTGTTTTGTGTTATAAATGTAGTAAATGGGGTCATATGCAATATAAGCGTTACAATGATTACCACTGTACGTTCTGCGGTAAAAAAAAATCATGACTCCAGGGAATGCATTGCTAAATTGAAGGAAAATGTCAAGATTGTACCTACCTATTGTAACTGTGGTGAGAGTAATAATGCTAATTCACTGCATTGTAAAAAGAGACCTCAAGAAAACTGTCACAATAATTCTGGAGATAAGGCTAGTGAACCTACTACTACTAACCATGCACAGGCCTTAAAGGGCTCTGAGCCAGATAATGCGAGGCAGCGAAGGTTTGAGCAAAGGCAGTTAGCAGTTCAAGCATCTATACCAGTAAATGTAACAGACAGAGCTGGGCACTTCCGTACCTCGGTTCGCACCTCCGCACCTGCGGACCACCAAACGAGGTGCGGAGGTCCGAAGTGCGGAAAAGTTTTCAAAAGTGCTGAAGTAATAGATACGGAAAGGCGACATTTTAAGTCCGTACCTCCGCACCTGCACTGTGGGGAAAGACGATATTTTAAGTCCGTACCTCCGCACCTGAGACAGGTGCAGAAAGGCGAAATTTTGAATTCTTACTTCCGCACCTGAGATTTTCAAGGATAAAAATAAAATAAAAACGACAGTCCGCACTCCATAGCATTACTGTCGGCCGTTTTTGGCGGTCTGTGCTACCAGGCATATTTTCCCGCCATTTGAGTGACGTCACTCATTCAGGTTTAAGCATGCTCTCTCTCTCTCTCTCTCTCTCTCTCTCTCTCTCTCTCTCTGATGATGATGATAATAATAATAATAATAATAATAATAATGCTAAGTTACAATGACTTCCAGTTACTGCTAACCGTACATATATATATATATATATATATATATATATATATATATATATATATATATATATATATATATATATATATATATGGAGCTCTAATGTATTATTGACTTGTAATTTGTTTTATTTTTTGAGGTGCGGACTAGATTTTTCGGGCGCGCTTTAATAGTTTTGGGTACGGTACCGGAGGTGCGGAGGTGCGGTACCGAACCGAGGGAAAAAAATTTAGGCGCGGAAGTACAGGTACGGAGCAATGTCCAGGTACGGAGTACGGACTATCGGCGTTTCGAAGTCCGAAGGAGCGGTGCCGGACTACCCGATGTACAGTAACGCGCCCACCTCTGGTAACAGACCAGCGAGGTACAGTTCCTCCTACAGCACAGGCAGCCCATGTTCATGAAGATGTTTCCTTGAGAAAAGAAATTCATGATTTAAGGAACATTATGGTAGAATTACAGAAACAAATAGAAGAATTACACACGGCAATCATGAGGCCTAACTCACATGTAGATACTGCTGTGGATTCTGCTGCTGAAACTGCTATGAACAGTACTGTAGAAACTAATGGATCAAATGATAATGCTGTAGTGTTGCAGAACGAGAACAATCTCCCAGTTGTCACTAGTGAAGTGAGACACTACTGGAATTGATACGGGCCTATGTGGATAGTCCTAAGAGCAAAGTGAAATAAAAACTGGTAAAGGTTGCCACATCTGTGGGGAATAAGGTTCAGCAAAATGGAGGTTAGAAATCTGTACATACTATCATGGAATATCAGCATTTTACAGAAACGGTCTACTGATGTGCATGCCTATGTTCTTGAAAATAACATTGATGTAATAGCACTGCAGGAAGTTGGCATGAAAACAGATTGCTTGACCTTGCGAGGATATCAACGCTTTGAGCTTTCAGCTGATTTACATACTAACACGCGAGGTTTAGTCATATACGTCAAAAGCTGTATTCTTGCCACCTTACACTATGCTTATAAGGTTAATGGTACCTACAGAGGTATTGTGTGTAAACGTTCACGTTAAGGATTGTGTGGTAATTATTGTTATTATGTACATGTACATACATGCAAATATGCTAAGATCTGAAGACCTTCCTGATTGTTTATTTAGTGATAAAAGTCTCTTGGTTGGAGACCTAAATGCAAGGCATAGGAATCTAGGTAGCTTATTTGGCAGACAGAATTCCAATGGTTTTGCTCTGTGTGATATTCTTGATGCCTTTGGGAATGTACGGATATTAGGGAATGGTAAACCCACTCATGTCAAAGGTGGCAGACTTGATTATGCTCTTATTTTTAATATGAATGAAGTTCAAGCCTCTACAGATATCTTGTATGAGCTTGTGAGTGATCCTTTTGCTTTAAAGGTAACTCTTTGGCTAGATAAGATGTGTGATCCTACCACCAGGGCAAGGTATAGACTGCAGGATGGCCAGCATAGACAGTTGATTAGTAAAGTAAGTGCTTGGTACCAAGATTACAAACACACTGTGCATAATGTGGATCAGTTTTATAAAGATCTGTTGGAAGTAATCGACTGTATTTTAAGTAAGGCTAACAGTCAGCAAACTCATTCAACTAGAAGGTGTAAGTCAGCTTACTTCACTGATAAGCAAGTTAAGGGATGGAACATATTGCTTGGGAAAACAGAGTCGATGGAGTAAAAATCCATATGATATCCAGAGTAGGATAGCCATGATTCAAATCGCTAATTGTATGACGGATGTGAGACAACAAGCACATACAAGGTATTGGAATGATTTCCTAGAGAGTATATCTAAGACAAAGAATTTGACAAGCATATGGAGGGAGGTGTACAAGTTAAGGGAATAAGGAGTACAACTAAAGCCAGCGAACTTATAGAGAAGTGGACTCGTGTCTCCAGTAGAGATGTACCGATACCAAAATTTTGGCCGATTCCGATACCGATACCGATACCACCTAATTGGGCCTATACCGATACTACTACCGATACCGATAACATCGATACCGATACTACTACTTATAGTGATTACTGCACTGGACACCAGGATGAGTTGGTGGATAGCGAGCGTTATCAGATGGGAGGCTTTATTTTTGGGGATGCTGTAAGTCCTTCTGAAAACGTTTGTGAAATAGGAGCAATTCTAGAAGATTTTTGAAGCCATTTGCAAAGGTAAATTACTCAGTAATTGGAATGAATATCTTCTCAGTCTTCTGATTCTTGTCAGTTATTTTAAAGTCTTACTTCTTACTCCTTTAGCGACCGTTTGGTCTTGTGCATTTTCATTATTAATTTTATTGACGATATTTTGACGATCAAAAATATTTTTTAAATTATTAAAACTGTAAAACAGACAAAAAATATTAGCAAAAGAAACTCATTTTGTTGTGTATGTTTCTCTTTAATTAAATCTGACATCCTTTGATATTAATTCATTACGCATTAGTAGACCAATTCAGAAAAATGAGCTTTCACCTAATCTTTTCAATTAAATAGAAAAAAGTTTTGTTTATTCTAAATTTCTAGTGTATTGCTATGATCTTAAATAATTAATATGCTACAAATTATACACAATGCACATGATTACAAATCAGAATAGTTACTTTCTTAGTTATGGAATTTTTACATCCTTAGCTTAACACAAGTAACTCAAAAATTAAACTTGCATTAAAATTAATAAACGTATATAATTCGAGCTTCCACCTATTCCAGTATGATCTCTTGGAAAAGGCTAGCACTAGCACTGTTAATTATATATAAATCAAATGAGAATATGCGGTTATTTACAATAATGCATATTGCCTAACTATAAAAAAAAAAAAAAAAAAAATATATATATATATATATATATATATATATATATATATATATATATATATATATATATATATATATATACCAAATCATTTTGTTGGATTCTCGATATCTGAAGTTTGACACAGCTTTTCACCTGTGTGAACTTTGTGTTGGTGGAGGAGCAGCGTCTGACTGATAGACAGTGAGAATGCGTGGTGACTCATGACCGACCGTGTGACAGGATGCCGGAGTTCAGCCTATACGCGTTTCATACACGTCCAAGTTAGAGGTTGTGGCTTATTACCACAGAAAATAGTATTCTATGACATACGGTAATCACCACGGAAACTTAATACGCCGTACTATATTAATTTGGTATCATCAATATCTTATATCGAATATATCACTAAGTAGTAAATTCCTTTTAGGTATAGGAAGTATCGGCATTAAATAAGCCGATACCGATACCGATACCCAAAATAAGGGCCGATACCGCCGATTACGATACCGATACCAGTACATCTCGAGTCTCCAGCATTGCGAGTTTGCCCGACGATACTCAAGAATGTCTGAGAAGTTATCAGTCCGGCAGAAGACATTAGTTTGATGTACAAACTAAACTTTTAGATGATTCATGTGTACCAATCACTAAAGATGAACTCCTGCTTGTTATAAAAAAAAGGGGAAATCAACAGCTCCTTGTTGCCATGGAAAACAGTTCTTTATTGGCTTTATTCAACATGTCTTATGAGACAAGAAAGTTACCAGATCAGTGGAAGGGTGGCCTTATCTATCCCATTCCCAAAGGAGATCAAGATTACAGGTCTATATCACTAACTTCTTGCATGTGCAAAATGATGGAAAGAATTGTGTTGAACAAATTGTTGTATAAATTAAGCGATCTTATGTCTGATAATTTATTTGGTTCTATCAAAGGTAAAAGTACAACGGACTGTGTTATAAAGTGCTTGGGTAACCCCAACATTAACTGCAGAGTTTTTTGTGGATTCAAAGGGTGCATTTGACAAGGCAAACCAAGATGTTATTTTTGAAGAGTTGGTAAATAAAGGCATCAAAGGACGCCTGCTCAAATGGATTGAGGACTATTTGCTCAGACGCAGAGCAAAAGTTTCTTTTCAGGGCTTTGAATCTGAAGAAAAAAATTTTGGATTAGGCACCCCACAAGGTGGTGTTTTAAGTCCAACACTTTTCAATATATTAATGGATCGGATAGGGAGACACACTTTTCCACAAGGCACTCAAGTCTTGATTTATGCAGATGACATCCTATTACAATGTGTTAATGAAGGGATTATGACTCAGGCACTTGCTGAACTTAAATCATTGTGCTTATGTATGGGGTTAGTGGTGAATGTAGGTAAGACCAAATTTCAATCCCGAGATGTGACTGACAGTGTCCTCATGCTTAATGGACAAAGCCTTGAAAGAGTAACTAACTATAAGTACCTAGGGATGCATGTTAGCTTTAGTTCAACCCAAAGTGCTGTGAACTATGTTAAGAATATTTGTAATTTGAAAGTATTAGCTAATAATGGATGTGGGATGGATGTACCAGTATTACGGAACATGTACATTAGTACTGTTAGGTCAGTTATCGATTATGCCGCTCCTGTCCTTATATCTCTTCTACAAAAAAGCCTACAAGCTTTGGAAGTGATGCAGAATGAGGCAATGAGAAATATATTAGGATGTGCAAGGACTATTAGAATTGACATTATGAGGATGGAACTGTACCTTCCAAGTATTCATTATAGGATTAAAGAGTTGGTCGTTGTTGCTGTCATTAGGATGGCTAGAAGAGGTGATGATGTAATAATATCCTTAGTAAACACCTGCCAGAATACGCGTAGCTCTGTTAAAGTTAACAGTTATGGTAAAAAGCTGTATGCAGCACTGTATCAGTATGGTGCAGTACAATAATGTGCATCTTTGAAGAAAACTGATAGTATTACACCCTGGTTGCAGGATAAAATTATAGAGGATATTCTGCAACTGCATGGTAGGAAAGATGAACTGTGTTCTCTAGAGCTAAAGCAAATTTTCTTATCTAGAATTAATGTTTTGCCCAGATATAATGTTGTTCATATGTATTGTGATGGTTCAGTAAGTGGTGCTAAGGCTGGATGTGGTGCAGTAATTAGGGAATATTTTGAGGAGGGTGTATGTACTGATGAACATATATCTAGGAGACTTGGGGATTTTTCGGCTACTACAACCGCAAAACTACAAACTATATATGAGGGATTGCTAGTTGCATCCCTGACAGGTACAGATATTTATGTCTTTGTAGATAGTCAGAGTGCTTTGTCCTCTTTTAATAGTTTTAACGTTGAAAATAAGGTCTTGGTGTCCCATTGTAAAGTTATTGTCTTTCAGCTAAAAGATGCTGGGCACATTGTGCAATTTATGTGGATATCGTCTCATGTTGGCATTTGCCTCAATGAAACAACTGACAAGCTTGTATAGGAGGCATTAAAGAAGACTTTCACTGATTCTGAGGCCACTATGAGTCTAAGCAGAATCAATGGTGTCTTGACGAGTAGGCAGAGACAATGGGACTATGAAAATATTGGCAAACTCATGGATAGTGGAAGTGAGAGTGTGAGACACTATGTGACTTTAAAACAACACCAATGTATGCTATGGTAGAACATCCACCCGAGTTGATATTGTTGTAATGAGGCTAAGGTTAGGGTATAAGTATTGTTGGCAGTATATCACTAGTGAAGATGGCATACCCTGCAAGTTATGTAATGAAGAAAACTCTCCGTACTTTGCAACACTGTTTTTGTCCAAAAACTGAAGAGTTCAGTAACGCAACCCTGCAAGCTTGCCACTTCATAAATAATAATATTGTTACCTTCTCAGCCTTGATTATCAGCTTTGACTGGCTGCGTCAGCTTCGTTGTCAGGGTCCGGAGCACACAGGAGCACATCAACACGAGGCACACAATGGCGGGTAATGGCGGGCAACGCCGGACAGAGAAACACCAGCTTACTCACGTCCTTTACCGAGTCCTCAGTTCACAGTACATCACAGGGCAGCCTCCACACACACACACACACACACACACACACACACAGGCATTCCCAGCGGCGGGCACAACAGACCACAACAGTAGGTAGCACGTCTTAATAAACAGAGCGTGCGTCTCATCGTCTTACTTGCACGTGCTCTCTTGCCGACTCTCTCCCCCGCGCCGTGCCAACTCGCGAGGTCGCCAACACTCACAACAGTGTTACCAGATCACATTTGCAGAATTATGCTAGACTCGGTGTAAAATTATGCTAGATTAGGTAAAATTGTGCTAAAGGAGAGAAAAAATTATACCAAAATTATGCTAAACAGAAATTGGTTTATTTTATGAATTATAATTACAATACACGGTGAAATTACGTAAATCAATGGATTTCCATATAATAGCAATAAAATTTATTGCCGAGGGGATCTTCACAACTTAAGATTAAAGAAATCAAATGATAATTACCATATCTGAAATCTTGATTAACTGATCATGCAGCTAGACTGATAACATGGTTGATCCTGAAACCTGAGACACAGCTGAAGTGGCTTCACTCTCCACGACGAACACTGATCCAGCCTGGTGTGCCGCTCTAGTGTGTCCCCTTTTTTTACATTCAAAACAGATCTTGTTCCGCATGGGACAATTACGGCTGGTATGCCTTGTACTTAAGCAACGGAAGCACCTTGGGGAGTCCTGTGAAGTCGACCTACCAACCTTGTACCTCCATCCCAAACCCCGAGATGAAGGCTTGAGTGGCTCCTCCACCCGGCACACCTCCGACTGAAGCTCCATCTTGGGCTGCAGTGACTGCTTCAGTTCCTGAGCGTTAGTCTCAGCGGTTTCCATCGCCACAGCAATTTCAACAGCTTTATCTAGTGACAATTTTTTCTCAGCCAGAAGTTTTCCTTGAATTACCTCACTGTCAATGCCACACACCAAACGGTCACGTATCATTTCTTGTAACATCACTCCAAACTTACACACCGCCGACAGTTTACGTAACCGTGCCACATACTCCTGGACAGATTCACTACCAGTTTCCCTGCACGAGTTGAATCTGAAGCGCGCTACTACAGTCGAAGGCTTAGGTGCATTATGTTCCTGTAGCAGCTTCAGCAGCTCGGTGAACGATAACTCCTTCGGTTTCTTAGGGCTACAGAGAGACGCCAAGGTGCTGTACGTAGCTGCCCCGACTGAAGACAGAAATATAGCTCTCTTCACTGTACTATCCTCCAGCTTGTTAGCAAGGAAGTACTGCTCCAGCCTGTCACACCACTCCTCCCATGCAGACTTGTCAGATTCGTCAAATTCCCCGATGTGGCCAAACAGCGGCATGGTGACTAGTATCGTTTATCCTCGTCGCCACATGTAATTTAAGTCCAGGGAACGAACACAAGCAGGAGAATTCCATGCATATACTTCTAGTGTGCTTACAAACAGATGGCTGGAGCTCGACTGGCCTCCAAACTACCTTGTTGTACTTCGTACGTTACTATGGAACATTTGAACCAATTGAACAATACCCGGGACAATACAACGGAACTAACCATCCTTATAACAGTTGCCACATTAAGTACAAAATCAATAAAGATTTCATTCTATGCCTTGCTCCTCCTAGGTTCATAATCAGTCCCACTTCAACTTTGGTTGGGTGCCGACCTTCCCTGGCGCTCTTTTCGTGGCTCGCCTGTGCTAGTTGTTCCCCGCCTGGCTTGTTTGGTTTCTGTCGAGGCCTTGCCTGGCCGATGGAGTGTTTGGAGTTAGCCTTCGCTTTAAGTCTGAAGGAGGACTTAGTATTGTCTGACAATGACTCCATGCCTAATGAAGATCACTGGCCGCGACTACCTGTTAATATTTTTTTTAATCACCCTGGCATGGGTATTAGGCCATTAGTTTATATTATTTATTTTAATTTGGTATCTACATTTATTTATTTTTATTTTATTTATTTATTTTTTTTATTTATTTTTTTTCACCATTAAAGTATTGGTCATATATATATATATATATATATATATATATATATATATATATATATATATATATATATATATATATATATATATATATACATTCAGACTTTAATACACGCTTCATTCACACGGGGTTCCTAAGCTATCTCAAAACTACTGTCCTTTGTCAGGGCATGGGGGAAGGGACGAATAATTCACAAGCACACACGGTGGCTACGTAGCATTACTACGTATCATATATATATATATATATATATATATATATATATATATATATATATATATATATATATATATATATATGGAAAGGAAACACATTCACATTACATTACGCAAGTCCGAAATCAGACATTCTTTCATACTTTTATTTACATATAAACATATTGTTGAAATATTTACAATGTGTATAAATAAATAGTATAATATACACACATAAATCACAACTCTCTGATTAAGCATTTTTAGTTCATTGTGGTAATGTCCGCCCCCCCTGTACATTTTCAGTGTAATTTTTTACATTGCCTAACTAATAAACCGTTTATTATTATTATTATTATTATTACACACACACAGTCTCGAGACGTAAAAATGATCACACACAAAAAAAAATATATAAATAAATAAATAAATAAATTAAATTAAATTGATCAAAAAAATAAATAAATATTAATAAATATAAATAAATGTCTGCAGCTGTCTCGTGACAAGTGATACCACACACACACACACACACACACACGCATATATGCTGTCTGCTGTCACGTGACAGCAAAGTTCTCTCTCTCTCTCTCTCTCTCTCTCTCTGACCAATAGCGTGGCTTCATATATGTGACGTCAAATCAGCTGGGTGGAGGAGTTGCGAAGGGGGAGCCGGGAATGGAGGCGAGCGCCTTTAACTCCTTGGTATATCTGTTGATCGTTAGTAAGCTCCTCTGGCTTCTGTGTATTCAAAAATTTCAAACTTCTTGGCTTCAAAAGATCTCGTCCCAAGCTTGTGCACAGCATGCTTGTGCCTTGTAGTACTTCTGCTCTTGTACCCAGGATGCGTGGAGCGGCAGTGCTTCCATAAGTTGATGAAATCTTACCCTAGATTTTTGTCGATGTTACCCTAAATTCGAGTGTTTTACCCTAGATTGTCGAAGTAAAAAGTGTCACTTAGTCGCAGGTAACATCGTTAAATGGGAGAGATGTAGGCACCAATCGAGAAGTTAGCAACACCCTCCTTCTCCAGCTCCTCTCAAATAACCACCAATACCACCACAGTAGAACAGTGTAACATCATCACCCTCATCACCAGCATTATCATCATCAACATCACTGGCATCATCATCAACGGCCTCATTATCATCCTCATCACCCAGCACACTGTCACCAACCGACATGTCAACACACATACGAAGCTCGCCTCATCAGCACACACGCCACATACCACACAACTCCAGACAAAACACACACCTGCATGACCCTCGTCATAACAATATATATATAAAACAAATTACCTTATAGAATGGAAATGAAGTTATTCCTTATGATTATGGGAAGAGGCCACCTTCACGTAGATTCCAGCTGGTATACAATTTTAATATAGCATTACAGTCACTACTGCGGCTGTTCTGTGTGAACTCGTCCTCGCAAGTGACTGACTGTGTGTGAACTGTGATCTAACCCAGAGTATATACTCTGATCTAACCGTCCGAAGGTCCAAAACGTGTACGCGTAGTAGACGGGTGAGTGGAGACTGGGGAGAAAGGGGATGGATGGGTGGGGGGGTGAAGGGATGATACAAGTCACGGGGATGATTGTGTACATGAATCGAACATGAAAGAAAACCAGCCTGCCACCACACTGGCTCCATTCCAAGCACACCTATCCATAGGACGGCAGATTACCCTAAAATTACCCTAGTTTATGCATTACCCTAAATACTACCCTAAGAAGGGTCCAATTACCCTAGTTTAGGGTATTTTACCCTAAAATGGAAGCACTGGGAGCGTGCTCACCTCACTTCTCTGAGTAGGCAGTAAGCAGTTTTGTAAGTATGTAGTTACGTAGTACCTACGTACACTACAGCAGTGCCATGCCAGTGTGGAGCCACTGGAGCATGCTCGATTGTTCGTACTACTCCTGCTGCTCTCGTCCCCAGCCTTGTATGAAGTTTCAAGTGTGCACACCTCACTTCTCGTTCTCAACTTCTCAACTTCTCACTTTCTCAAACTATCAGTTCCTTGGTTAGGTACTTTGGTTGGTATTGAGCGCACGCACGCAGGTACACTTAGTATTCTTTAAGTAAATCTAGAAATTTTTCAATTGTTAGATCAATAACAACAGTGTCATGTGATGATGGCTAATGTAAAATAATACCCACCGAAGTGAGCTGTTCATGTTATTGCAAAAATTTATCCAGCCATCTTCTCTCAGTGACGTCTCCAGCGACGAGGAAGGACTGAATCACCAATAAGATCATTACTTTCTATGCATATCTTACCCATTGCAGTTAGGTTGGGTTAGGTCAGGTTAGGTTAGTTTAACTTAGGTTAGGTTACGTTTAGATTAGGTAAGGTTAGGTTTAGGTAGGGAAGGTTAGTGTATATTCACTGAAAACCGATAAAAACATACCAGAAAAAAAAAAAAAAAATGTTTCGTTTTACCGGAAACTCGTATATCAACAACAGACGGGAGTAAAAGGGGGGAGGGGGGTGATAAAAAAAAAAGCTGTTTCGCATTGAAAAGAAAGTGTATATTTATTCAAAACAGGTGAAAGAATTGGTTCGTTTTACCGCAAACTCGTGTTTCCTGAAGAACCGGGGTGGGAGGGGGGTAAAAAAAAAAAACTATATACAGATTTGCGACGAAAACGAAATGCATTTTCACTCAAAACAGGTCAAAATCTACCAGAAAAAAAAAAAAAAATCATCCCGAAGTGAGCCGTTCATGTTATTGTAAAAATTTACACTGGTTTCATGTTGAAACAAATGAACCAATCACCGTTATAATATATCGCGCTTGCGCATATAATGTAATTTACGCACACACGAACGTATACACCAAAACGGCATTCCTCAATCCTCAGTACCCGCCTGTTCATCGCACGTGGTGGTGCTTCGCTTCCCGCCATTGACTGTTGACACAGCAGTGAGTTTAATCTTGAAAAAAGTTAATAAATAACAATTTGCGACGGATCTGTATGGGTTCAAATTGATCAGAAGAACAAGGTCTTTAAGATGAGTAGGGTAACAAAAGCCAACTTGCTGTTCATGCTAATGTAAAATAATACCTGATGTATGTTGATGACATGCTATCCACAAGGATGAACAAGATAGCTTTCAGCTGTTTGCAACTATGCATAATCTGGCTGCTAGTGTTGTATTTCGATTAAAGTCCTTGCCAATAACTCATGACAGTCATAGACTATACAAGTGGTATGTGGTATTGTCTGACTATCTGAAGCTGGCTGCTGGATCTCGGTCTGAGGAAATGCCACTGTTCAAAACACTAGCTTATTTATTATATAGTTCATTTCATATTCATAATACTTGTTTTCGGTAATTATGGAGAAAGGTGTCTGCCTGATATTAAGTAATGGTACTGCCCTAATATAGTGATCCCTCCCGCTCTCCTCATTTTCCGGTTCCCCCTTTGCAGCTCTTTTACCCAGTTGACATGACGTGGGAATGGAAATATGATAACCATAATTAACCTAACCCTAATTGCAACCTAACCTGACCTAGTTGAGGTGACAAGCACAACTGATGTGCCTTCCTTAGAACCCTTCTGACCAATAGCGTGATTAAGTTAGGTTAGTTTGGTTATCATATTTTCATTTCCATGTCATGTCAGCTGAGTGAAAAGCTATGAAGGGGAAGCCCGGAAATGAGGAAAGTGGGAGGGACCACTATATTAAGACAGTGCCAAAGTAATTTTGAATGCATCAGTGATTATATCTTGATGCCTAGAACAAGAAAACAATCACTCATGACCCTCATCCATTTGATTAACCTGGTTGGCTATCCTTTACTGCTATGGTTTTGCCTTCAGGAAAAAAGCAAAACTTATTTATTAGCATTAACACTAAATGAATAATTTGTGAAGGAAAGTATTTTTAAGAAAAGTGTCCTAGAAATATGTTTAATTTCCAGTGGTCACTCCTTTTTCATATCACTGAGACCAGCTTTCTCCAGTAATATCTTGTTTTCTGTTGATCAACACACTTATCACAAGGATAAACTACTGTTTTCCTCCAGATCTGACAACATGTATTCTGTTCACAGACTAAGTTTAAAATATAGACAATAAGTATCCTCACTATTTTACTTTTATAAAGTTTTTTTTTCAGGACAGTGTATTATCATCTCCTATTAATGTTGAAGAGGTTACTAATAAAAAATTTTAGGGATCGTCTTATGGTATATACAGCCATGTTCCCACAATGTTGACTAGAATTAAGACATTCATTGGCGATGCAATAACAGGGTGCCTTAACACTTCTGAGGTGACAGGTTTGAGCCTATCATAGCTGAACTTGTGTCTGAAATGTGCCATTTTGTCTCACAATGACGGTTTGTAGAATACTGCCCCTGGGATTTACAATAACAGTATTTTTAGTTTATGTCACTAAGGAATATGTAAAAGTGACAACATTTGGGGTATTAGTTCTGAGTACTCATTGATCTTCATGGGATTTTACTTGTGTCATAAAACTATTTGGCTAACTAAATAAAACACAGCCATAACATCTTGATTAAAAAGAAGGATAATCATTTATAATGATGATAAAAGCAAAATGTAATCCATGTGGTGTTAGCTCTTCCTTCACAGTAACCAACCTATAATTCAGACCAATATGGGAGGAAGGCCAATCCAAATAATCCAAAAATCTGACATAGTTTTTTTTTCCCATAGTATGCATGCCTGTTACCACTAATAGTGATATTGTCTGTGATGCATTACATAAATAGGTACTATATACATGGTATGTGCACACACATCCATATATGGCATAAACACATGCACACAATTGCAGTGCAGACACACACACGGTAGCTCAGTGGTTAGAGCGCTGGTTTCACAAGCCAGAGGACCGGGGTTTGATTCCCCGGCTGGGTGGAGATATTTGGGTGTGTCTCCTTTCACGTGTAGCCCCTGTTCACCTAGCAATGAGTAGGTACGGGATGTAAATCGAGGAGTTGTGACCTTGTTGTCCCGGTGTGTGGTGTGTGCCTGGTCTCAGGCCTATCCGAAGATCGGAAATAATAAGCTCTGAGCTCGTTCCGTAGGGTAACATCTGGCTGTCTCGTCAGAGACTGCAGCAGATCAAACTGTGAAACACACACACACACACACACACACACACACACACACACACACACACACACACACACACACACACACACACACACACACACAATTACCAATGACCTATTGCCAGAGAGACATATAAACAAAATAATTGGAGAAGTATTGAACTTATTGAGGAACATAAGAGTGGCGTTCGTATATTTAGATGAAGAAATGATGAAGAAAATAATTACTGCAATGATAAGACCAAGGCTTGAATATGCAACAATACAGTGGGCTCGAACTTAAAGAAACACATAAGGAAACTAGAGAAAGTACAGAGGGCTGCAACAAAAATGGTGCCTGACTTAAGAGATTTGACTTATGAAGACAGACTGAACAGAATGCAACTTCCGACCCTGGAAAACAGAAGAGAAAGGGGAGACCTGATAGCAATATACAGAGTGATGATTGGCATGGAAAAATGGATAGGGAAGATCTGTGTATGTGGAATGAAAGAATGTCGAGAGGGCATGGGAAAAAACTAAAAATGGCCACTTATAGGAGAGATGTGAAAAAATATAGCTTCCCTCATAGAAGGGTGGAAGCATGGAATAGTTTAGACGTGGAAGTGGTCAACGCAAGGAATATTCATGATTTTAAGAAAAAGCTGGACATTAGTAGATATGGAGATGGGACAGTACGAGCATAGCTCTTTTCCCGTATGTTACAATTAGGTAAATACAATTAGGTAAATACACGTGCTTAAAGTGATTACACAGAGTGAAATGGTAAAGGCACTAAAGGAAAATGAGTATGTGGTGAGAGATATTGCTGAAAAGAAAAAAATGTGTGATCATAACAGGATTGAGGGAGGAAACTAACAGAAACTGGCAGGATAGGAGGAATAAGGAAAATGACAGTATTAAGTCTTTACTGAACAAGATCTCTGTGGAGGAAGAAGACCTATATGCTGTGGTAGAAGAAACTGAGATTGGGAGCTTTTGAGGAAGGCAAGAATAGACCATTAAAATTGAAATTAAAGTCTCAGGTGGCAGATGAGGCATTGTTGAAGAGAGCTTGGAAACTTAAGGACTCTGAGGAAACCAAAACAATTTACATAAGAAGAAATATGTCACAGAATGAGCGAATGAAAATGAAAGAGCTTGTAACTAAAGTGAAAGAGAGAAATGACGAAAGAACAGAGGAGGAAAAGACCAAGTTTTTTTGGAGGATGAGAAATGGGAGGCTAAAGAAGTGGTGGATAAAACAGACAGAATAGACATTACATGGAAGAAAGAGAATAGGAATGGAATACAAGTGACTTACATGAATATAGATGGATTTCTGTCTAAGAGGCTAGAATGTATGGATTACCTAAGAAATAACGAACCGGACATAATGTGTGTAGTGGAAACAAAGCTAAGGCCCGAAATAAAGCTAGACTGGTTTGTTGTAAAACACTACAAAGTATGGAGAAATGATAGAAAAATAAAGGAGGTGGTGGTATAATGGTTCTTACTAAGGAAGATCTGATAGTGAAGGAGGTGAACTATAGTAAGAGAAATGAGGAAGTGATAAGTATGCTTATAACAGATGGCAAGAGGGACATTAATATTATAACAGTATACATACCACCCAGAACCAATGCCTGGGAATATGAACAGTACCAAATGGTGATGAGAAATACTCTAGACAGAATGAAGCAAGAACTCATCAGAAAGGATAGAGTGATGATAGTTGGAGACTTTAATTGCAAAGAAATAGTGTGGGAAGACTACGAAGTGGTGAATGGTGGTGAGTGGGCAGAAGATTTGTTAAAGGTAGCAACAAATAACTTGATGACACAGTGGGTGAGATCACCAACAAGGTGCAGGGGACAAGATGTTGCAGCAAGGTTGGATTTGGTATTTACCAGGGGAATCTCTCTAAAAGAGGAAATTGAACATGAAAGTCCCTTGGGGAAAAGCGATCATGATGTCCTAAGCTTTGAGCTGGATACAGAATTAAGCACAAATAAGATTGTGGAATGCAGTGAAGAAAAATTAAATTATACTAGGGCAAATTATAACCATATAAGGGAGTTCTTTAATGAAATTGACTGGTCCGTGGTATACCAGGAAAGGGATATGCAATTAAAATACGATAAATTTATGGATTTGTATAACTCTGCTGTGAAAAAGTTTGTGCCATATTACAGAAAGAGGACTTTGAATAATAAACAGTGGTTTAATAGAAATTGTGAAGAAGCAAAAAAGAACAAAGAAAAGACATGGAAGAAACTTAAGAAAAACAGTGATGTATTATCAAGGGAAGGCTACAAAACAGCAAGGAATAGATATGTTGAAGTAACATAACATAAATAATAGGATAACAAAGGGCCACCAGGGCCCATCTAGGTTATCCTGTATCAGTCGCACAGCGACCTCGTCATCAGTACTTAAAGATACACTTACAAGTACATAATACATTATATACTAATTCTAAATATTTGGCCCATTAACAGGGCTAAGTCCTGCAGCAAAATCCTCTACAATTTGTGGTCCCCATACATGGGGATCATGTCTTGTTTAACTATAGTAAATTTCTTATAAAAACTATCATGCAGTGCTATACGTAATTATAAATCTAATAAATTTAAGTGCTTATCTAATCTGTTTTTAAACATTGTCAAACTAGTGCTATTTACAACCGTCTCTGGCAATGCATTCCAGAAGTCGACCACCCTATGACTAAAGAAATATTTTCTTATATCTAACCTGCAGCCTTGCTTTCTAATCTTCCTGCCATGATTTCTAGTCCTATTTCCCTCCTCTAAGGTAAAGAAAGATCTCACATCTATGTAGTTTGTATCTGAGAACATTTTAAATAACACTATCATATCCCCTCTTATATATCTCCTCTCAAATGAAAACATGTTTAATTCCTTTAATCTATCTTTATACTCCAGGCGCTTTAATGCTGGTATCATCCTAGTTGCTCTTCTCTGAACTGCTTCTAACATGTTGATATCCTGCCTATAGTGGGGTGACCAGGCCTGTATGCAATACTCTAAATGGGGCCTAACATAGGAATTATATAAGCTACGCACCACTTCCTTACTTTTATAACTAACATTTCTATTTATAAAACCCAGGATCCTATTTGCCCTATTTCTTGCTTCTAAACATTGCTTTGAAAATTTCATAGTCCTGTCTATCACTACTCCTAAATCTTTTCCTTCCTCTACTGCCTCTAGCCAACATCCCTCCATCTCATAGCTAAAGTTTGTGTTGTCTTTACCTAAATGCATAACCTGACACTTTTAGAATTAAACTCCATCTGCCACCTGTCTGCCCATGCTATCAGCCTGTCCAGGTCTCGTTGTATTCTGTAATTGTCCTTTTCACCCTGTACTGCACATGCTATCTTAGTATCATCTGCAAACTTTGATACTTTGCTACTAATTCCTATATCTAAATCGTTAATGTACACCAAGAAAAGAAGAGGTCCTAGCACTGATCCTTGGGGTACCCCACTAACCACTTCCTTTCACTCAGAAATTGCCCCATTTAATACTACTCTCTGTTTCCTATCAGAAAGCCATTCACTAATCCAATCAACTAACCTACCCCTTATCCCATGTAGTCTCAATTTGTACACTAGCCTCCTATGCGGTACCTTATCAAACGCCTTGCTAAAATCTAGATATATAACATCTATGCTATTTCCATCATCTAACTCCTTGGTAATATATTCTAAGATATCGAGCAAATTTGTAAGACAGGACCTCCCTGATCTAAAGCCATATTGGGTATCTCTAATTAATCTATTCTCATTTAAATGCACCCAAATACTACCCTTAATGATTTTCTCTAGTATCTTACATACTATACTAGTTAAACTGATCGGTCTATAATTATTCGCATCATCCTTCCTACCTTTTTTAAATATTGGAGTAACATTAGCTAACTTCCAGTCCTGAGGTATCTCAGCAAACTTAAGTGATCTTTCAAAGATTAACTTAAGTGCTTCAGAAATACTGTCTACACCCTCCTAAGTACTCTGGCATGTAGCTCATCAGGACCACTAGCTTTCCTATTGTCTAGTTCAAGAATAAATTTCCTAATAATTCCTGGTTTTATATCAATATTTTCTAAAGCTCTTAAACTACTCGTCGCACTGTTTGTAACAGGATTTCCTATTCTTTCCCTAGTAAATACTGAAGAAAATTGTTCATTCAATAATTCTACTATGTCTTCATTTTGATCCACTACTACACCATCTTTTCTGAGTGGTCCAATCCTATCCTTATTTCTTTTATCACTGACCTTGTAATAACTATATAATTTTTTGGGACCTTTACTCCCAGCTCTAGCTAGGTTTATCTCTGCCTGCCTTTTACTTTTTTTTTATAACCTTACTCAAATCATCTCTGACCTGTCTGTACCTAATCATATCTTCATCATCCCCACTTTTCTGCAACTCTCTGTATGCCCTCTTCTCTCTGATCTGGCTACCTATCTCATGAGTCCACCATAATGGCTTACTGTTTCTCTGCCTTATATCTTTGTAAGGGATACACTGCATCACTATACTCTTTACTACAACCTTAAAAATATCCCACATCTCCTGTGCAGTTTTATTTCCAAAACTATCTTCCCAGTTTACCTCTCCTAATAACTGACGTAACCTACCATAATTGCCTTTCTGATAGTTTGGAACTCTAGTCTTATGCACTATATTATCCCTACTGGAATTAATGATAAATCTAATTATATGATGGTCACTGTTTGCTAAAGTCTCTCCTACCTCAACTTCCTTTAAACAATGCTCAATATTTGTTAGTACTATGTCTAAAACCTTCCTCCCCCTAGTAGGTTTATCTACCATCTGCACTAAATAGTTATCCTGAAAACTTTCCATAAACTTATTTTCACTAGCATCTCCTACCATCCTCTCCCAGTTTACTGACTAAGATTAAAATCCCCTAAGATAATTGTCTGATTAGTACACCCCCTATTTATCTCATCTACCATAAGGTTGTCTACATCTGCTGACTGATTAGGTGGTCTATAAAAAGCTCCTACTCTAATAACCTAACTTTTATTTACTCTAACATCCAGCCATAAGGACTCTACTCTGTTATCTACCTTAATACCATTAACCTGACTGGAAATGAAGGATTTTTTTTACATAAATAACTACTCCTCCACCTATCCTACCAATTCTCTGTTGTAAATACTTAATGTATCCATCTACTTCAGATTCTTTCCTATTTTCCCTAAACTTTTCCTCATTTACCCATGCCTCTGTGACACATACAACATCTAAGTCCTCCTCAACTATATAACTAGATAACTCGTCCTTCTTGTTCCTAAGACTCCTGGCATTTACATAAAAACATTTAAGTCCTGCTACCTTCCTAGATGCTGTCTCCTTATTTGGAATCCTAATCTTATTCTCTCCTATTTGCACCTGGAAATCTTTCTAGATGCTGTCTCCTTATTTGGAATCCTAATCTTATTCTCTCCTATTTGCACCTGGAAATCTTTCCTAATCTTTTCACTATCTCTGTTTATTATCCTATCAAATTTATGTCTAGCATCTTTCTTCTGAAATGCATTTGCAACCTCACCCCCCTACACTCCATCCCAACTCCCCCCTCCAGACATCCACTCAGCACATCCACATTCCTACTCAGATGCACACCATCCCTAGCATACAAATCCCTTCGCCCATAGAACCTATCCCATACATCCACAAAGCTGACACCCACATCCTTACACATCCCTTTTACCCGAGAGAATAGCACAGAAGGAATATGAACAGAGGGTGGTGGAAAACTGTAATAGTGACCCAAAATTGTTTTACAAATTCATAAATGGAAAACTAAATAAAAGGGGGGCAATAGAAAAGGTAAAAAACGGGGAAGAAGTATGTGAAGATGCTGGAGATATAGCTGAAATTTTGAACGATAACTATTGCAAAGTGTTTACAAAGGAGGAGCATTTTATGGGAGAAAGGCCTACGGAAATTAATCAAATGCAGGACATCATGGTTACTAAGGAAGATGTAAGGAAAATTATAAGCAATCTGGATATTAATAAATCAATGGGGCCTGATGGCATATCTGGGAGGTTGCTAAAATAATGTAAGTATCAATTGTTGAACCCCGTATTTGATATTGTGGAAACCTCCATACGAACAGGATTAGTCCCGAAAGAGTGGAAAAGAGCTGACATTGTGCCTATATATAAGAATGGTAGTAGAATGGAACCGCTAAATTATAGACCAGTATCGTTGACTAGTATATTGTGCAAGGTATGTGAAGAAATAATTAAAGCTAAGTGGAGTGAGTATCTAGAAAGTGAAAACATTCTGAGTGAAAGACAGTTTGGTTTCAGAAAAGAGATCGTGTATCAATTTATTATGTTTTTATTCAAGAGTGACTGACATACTACAACATAGAGAGGGATGGGTGGATGCTGTCTACCTGGACTTGAGAAAGGCCTTTGATAAAGTACCCCACAATAGACTGATGTAGAAACTAAAGATGATTGGAGGAGTAAATGATAAACTAGCAAAATGGATGGAAAATTACTTAGTGGGAAGAGAAATGAGAACAGTGGTGAAAGGAAGGAAGTCCGAGTGGAAGAAGGTAACCAGTGGAGTTCCACAAGGGTCAGTGCTTGGTCCCATCATGTTTTTGATTTATGTTAATGATATGCCAGTAGGAATTGACAGTTACATGAACATGTTTGCGGACGATACTAAAATTATGGGGAGAGTAAAGAATGTGGAAGATTGTAACAAGTTACAGAAAGATCTTGATAAAATATATGAATGGAGTAAAGAGTGGCAGATGGAATTTAATATAGACAAGAGCCATGTTATGAAAATGGGAAGAAGTAGATACAGACCAAACAGGGATTACAGGCTGGGTGATGAGAAAATTAAAGAGACCAATGAGGAGAAAGACTTAGGAGTAACCGTGCAAAACACTTTGTCACTGGAGAAACACATTAACAAGATTTTTGGGAAAACATATAATATGCTTCAAAATATTGGCCTTGCATTCCACTACCTAGATGAAGGAATGTTGAAGAAGATATTATGTACCTTAATAAGACCCCATTTAGAATATGCAGCTTGTGTCTGGTCACCGCATATGAAGAAAAATGTGAAGAAGGTGGAAAGGGTACAGAGGCTGGCAACAAGGATGGTACCAGGACTCAGGGAGTTAGACTATGAAGAAAGACTGAAGAAACTGGGGCTGACCACATTAGAAGAGAGAAGAACAAGAGGAGACATGATAATTATGTATAAATTGGTGAACAAGATTGACATATTGGACAGAGAGTTGATAAAGGTGACCACAAGTAATCATCTCCGAGGACATGGAAAAAAGCTAATAAAAGACATCTGTCTAAATGACGTGAGAAAATACAATTTTCCGCATCGTATCATTGATAAGTGGAATAAACTGAGCAGTGATGTTGTTGACGCAGTGTGCGTCAATCAGATGAAAGAGAGACATGACAGGAATGGACAAGGAGACAGGACACAGAGAGCTTAGCTCGGGCCCTGTAATACACAAATAGGTAAATACACACACACACACACACACACACACACACACACACACACACACACACACACACACACACACACACACACACACACACACACACTGAAAGAATGTAGGGAAGAACTAGCAAGTCCAATATACAACATCATAAAATGCTCAATAGAAAATGGAACAGTGCCAGTGGAGTGGAAAAGAGCTGAGGTGGTTCCCATATATAAGAGCGGAAGGAAGGAAGAACCTTTAAATTACAGGCCGGTATCACTAACTAGTGTAATATGCAAGATGTGTGAAAAAGTAATAAAGAAGCAATGGATCGAGTTTCTTGAATACAACAAAATATTATCAAATAGCCAATTTGGTTTTAGAAAAGGTCGGTCATGTGTGACAAATTTATTGAGTTTCTACTCTAGAATAGTTGATAAAGTACAAGAGAGAGAAGGATGGGTTGACTGTATTTATTTAGATCTAAAAAAGGCTTTTGATAAAGTGCCACATGAAAGATTACTATGGAAGTTAGAGGAGAAGGGTGGCTTAAAGGAAGCACATTGAGATGGATGAAGAATTACTTAAGGGAGAGAAATAAGGACGATAGTTAAAGATATGAAGTCAAGTGGAGAACAGTAGACAGCGGAGTGCCACAGGGGTCAGTATTGGCACCAATACTTTTCTCGTATATATAAATGGCATGCCAGAGGGAGTGAACAGCTACATAAATCTGTTTGTGGACAATGCAAAACTGTGCAGAGTCATTAAACAAAAAGAGGATTGTGAAATACTACAGGAAGACTTAAACAAGATCTGGAAATGGAGCAAAAAATGGGAGATGGAATTCAATGTGGACAAAAGCCATGTCATGGAAATGGGAAAAAGTGAAAGACGACCAGTGGGAATGTATAAGATGGGAGATGGAGTAGAACTAGAAAAAGTAAAAAAGGAAAAGGACTTGGGAGTGACAATGGAAGAAAATAATCAACTGGTTAGCCATATTGATAGAATTTTCAGAGAGACGTATAATTTGCTAAGGAATATTGGAGTAGCATTTCACTATATGGACAAGGAAATGATGAAGAAATTGATAAGTACTAAAATAAGACCTAGATTGGAATATGCAGGAGTTGTGTGGACTCCCCATAAAAGAAACACACAAGAAAATTAGAGACTACAAAAATGGTTACAAGAATGGTTCCAGAATTTAAAGGGATGGCATATGAGGAGAGACTAAAGGCAATGGATCTACCAACCTTGGAGCAGAGAAGAGAGGGGATCTGATACAAGTTTATAAATTGATTAACGGAATGGATGAAGTGGATAATGAGAAACTGATCCTGAGAGAAGAATATGACTTTAGAAGCACAAGATCGCATAGTAAGAAACTAAGGAAGGGACGATGTCTGAGAGATGTTAAAAATTTAGTTTCCATAAAGATGTGTTGAGACTTGGAACAGTTTGAGTGAGGAAGTGGTATCAGCAAAGAGTGTACATAGTTTTAAAGAAAAATTGGATAAGTGTAGATATGGAGACGGGACCACACGAGCATAAAGCCCAGGCCCTGTAAAACTACAACTAGGTAAATACACACACACACACACACACACACACACACACACACACACACACACACACACACACACACACACACATCGTCGATGGCGGAGGTGGTCGCTGAGCTCAGAGCAATCATCTCTAATTCTACAGTTACCATTGCCTAAGAGTAACCAAGGTGGGAAAGGAGCTGGTAATGTTTGTCCCGTCTCCATATAGTCATGTTAACTGTTGATTAGCAAAATAATGTCCAGGAAGGTAAATATAAACTGTAGCCTGCGTTTGAGCCATCAGCTGGTTTGTTTACATCTGAGCAACATGGCGGCCGTGAACTCGAAAGATGAATCAGACTTCACAGGATTTCAAGGAATAATGGAGAAGAGCGCTTATGTGAAGAAAATTCTGGAGTTGGAAGGTAAAATTGAAAAACTGTTTGAAAAGTATGGGGGCCTGGAAACGAGTTATGACAATGTAAAGAAAGACTGTGCCGATATGAAGAAGGAAAATGAAGCACTGAAAGAGGAAGTTAAGCTAATTAAAGTGAATTGCGAAAAATGTGGAGAATCTCTAGGAAAAGTGATGGAGAAGCAGGCTGAATGGAAAAAAAGTCAGGAAGTGGAAAGAAAGGAGGTAAATTACAAAGTTGCAAGTCTGGAAAAGGAAATCAAAGAGTCTGGGAGAAAACTTTGGGCCTTGCTGAAATTATAGATCAACAGATCATAGAAGAGAAGATTGCTGAGAAAGTGGTGAAGGTTATTAAATCAAATGAGACATTGGTGAGGAAACTGTAGACAAAAGAGATGTGTGGTGATATTTGGTGTGGAGGAGGATAAGACACCGAGTAAAATGGAGAGAGAAAAACATAAAAAGGTGATAAATAATATCATTAATGTGGTGCAGGAGGAGGAAAAGACCTAGTACAAGAAATAGAGGACTTCCATAGAATTGGAAAGTTCACAAGAGAAGGTATGAGGCCAATAAGAATCAAACTTAAGTCACAAAAGGATGTAGATGAATTGGTGGAGAAGTCATGGAGGCTAGCCCAGCAGGAAACAACAAGGAAGATTTGGTTGAGAAGAGATCTCGGTGAAAAGGAAGAGAAATGTTAAATGAGTTGAGAAAGGAGGCTTTGAAAAAAATGAAGAGAGGACAGAAGAGGAGAAGAAAGAGTTTTCTGGAGAATCTTGGATATGAGACTGAGGAAGTGGTTCATAACCCAGAAAAGTACAGCAAGAAAGGACTAAAGAAACTTACGTATGAGCGGAATGTAATGTATTCCAACATAAATGGAGTGATATCGGGATTTTAGAACTCAACGATTACTTGAGGACAAGAACCCAGATATTGTGGGTCTTACTGAAACAAAACTGAGAGAGGAGAAGACCTGATGATGGTTGGAGAAGGAAATATAATGTTTGGAAAAGAAATAGAGTAGGTAAGATGGGAGGAGGAGTGATGTTGCTGGTTAAAAAGATATAAAGGTGGATCAAGTGAAAGAAGGTATGGGAAAGGCAGAAGTGCTAAAGATCAGAGCAGAAACTAATGAAGGAAAAAGAGGCACTACATAGTGGTGTACGTACCACCTAAGACAAATGCATGGTCAGTACAGGAATATGAAGAAATGATAAGTGATACAGGAACATGTCTGGAAGAAATGTTGGGTGGCTGTGAACGAACTATAATGATGGGAGATTTTAATTGTAAAGAGGTGTGTTGGGAGGACTGGTCAATGGAAGGATCAGAGACAACATGGGAAATACACTATTGACACTGGCAATGGAAAATGTGTTAACTCAGTGGGTCAAAGAAGATACTAGGTTTGGAGGAGAGGAGCATCGTCAAGACTGGACTTGGTCTTTAGTACAGAGCCAATGGTCATTGAGGAGATGAGGGTGGAGTGCCCTTTAGCAAGAGTGATCATGCAGTTTTGGAGTTCAAGGTGATAGATGAAGAGAAATCTAGAAGAAATGAAGAATATAAAGTGGGAAGATGGAATTATGCCAAGACAGATTTTGGAAACCTAAAGAAATTCTTTCAAGAGACAAATTGGATGAAATTCAAGAGTGCTAAGGAGCAAATGAAAAGTGGAAGGAATTTATAAAAATATACAAAGAAGGTGAGAAAAATTTGTACCAATAAGACAACATAGAAGTTGGAAAGCAGGACTGGTTTAACGATAGATGTGAAAAGGCTAGAACAAGAAAAGAGGATGCATGGAAGAGGTGGAGAAGGAAAAGACGGATTAAGCAGTGGGAAAGTTACAAAAGAGCAAGAAATGAATATGTGTTGATTAGAAGAGAAGAAAGAAAGAAACAAGAAAAGGATATAATTGATAAATGTAAAGACCAACCAAGGCTTTTTACAGACATGTGAACAACAACATCAAAAATAGAAAGTATTGAAAGTTTAGAAGTAAATGGAGTATGCAGTGAAGATCCCAGGAAATGGCAGAGGCTATGAATGGATGCTTTCGGAAGGTATTCACAAAGGAGACTGCTTTTGACAAACCACTGGTAATGGAACAGAAAGGGATTATGAAGGAGTTTCAAGTAACTGTGGAGGAGATCAAGAACATGATGGGGAGTTTAGAAGTGAGAAAAGCTGTGGGACCTGATGGGGTATCAGGATGGATTTTAAGAGAATGCAGGAGCAACTGGCAGAAAAAGTTTGTGAAGTAATTGATGCCTCATTAAGGGAAGGTGTAGTGCCCCAAGACTGGAAAAGAGCTAACATTGTCCCAATCTATAAATCAGGTAACAAGAGACCCATTGAACTATAGACCAGTGTCACTTACAAGTGTGGTAGCTAAGATGTGTGAGAGGGTGGTGAAGAATAGATGGACAGACTTCTTGGAGAAAAATGACATACTTTGTGAGTGTCAATTTGGTTTTAGAAAAGGGCGTTCATGCACGACAAACCTGATATGTTACTATTCGAGGGTGATAGATGTAATACAGGAAAGAGATGGTTGGGCTGATGGAATATATCTGGATTTAAAAAAGGCCTTTGATAAGGTACCACACCGGAGACTGATCTGGAAACTTGAAATGGTAGGAGGAGTGCATGGCAGTTTACTAAAATGGATGGAAGACTTTTGGTAGGAAGAGAAATGAGAACAATAATTAAGGACAGACCATCAGAATGGGGATTGGTGGAGAGTGGAGTTCCACAGGGATCAGTGTTGGCACCAGTAATGTTCGCGGTCTACATAAATGACATGGTGGATGGGGTGTCCAGTTATGTGAGCCTATTTGCAGACGATGCAAAATTGTTAAGAAAAGTGAGATGTGACAAAGATTGCGAACTACTCCAGGAAGACTTGGACAGAATATGGAAATGGAGCTGTACATGGCAAATGGAGTTCAACACGACAAAATGCAAGAAAATAGAGTTTGGCAAGAGTGAAAGAAGAATCAGGAGTATGTACAAGATAGGAAATGAAGACATAAAACCAGTCATGAAGAAAAAGACCTTGGGGTGACAATTACCAATGACCTATCGCCAGAGAGACATATAAACAAAATAATTGGAGAAGTATTGAACTTATTGAGGAACATAAGAGTGGCGTTCGTATATTTAGATGAAGAAATGATGAAGAAAATAATTACTGCAATGATAAGACCGAGGCTTGAATATGCAACAATACAGTGGGCTCGAACTTAAAGAAACACATAAGGAAACTAGAGAAAGTACAGAGGGCTGCAACAAAATGGTGCCTGACTTAAGAGATTTGACTTATGAAGACAGACTGAAAAGAATGCAACTTCCGACCCTGGAAAACAGAAGAAAGGGAGACCTGATAGCAATATACAGAGTGATGATTGGCATGGAAAAATGGATAGGGAAGATCTGTGTATGTGGAATGAAAGAATGTCGAGAGGGCATGGGAAAAAACTAAAATGGCCACTTATAGGAGAGATGTGAAAAATATAGCTTCCCTCATAGAAGGGTGGAAGCATGGAATAGTTTAGACGTGGAAGTGGTCAGCGCAAGGAATATTCATGATTTTAAGAAAAAGCTGGACATTAATAGATATGGAGACGGGACAACACGAGCATAGCTCTTTTCCGTATGTTACAATTAGGTAAATACAATTAGGTAAATACACACACACACACACACACACACACACACACACACACACACACACACACACAGAGACCTATAGACCAGTGTCACTTACAAGTGTGGTAGCTAAGATGTGTGAGAGGGTGGTGAAGAATAGATGGACAGACTTCTTGGAGAAAAATGACATACTTTGTGAGTGTCAATTTGGTTTTAGAAAAGGGCGTTCATGCACGACAAACCTGATATGTTACTATTCGAGGGTGATAGATGTAATACAGGAAAGAGATGGTTGGGCTGATGGAATATATCTGGATTTAAAAAGGCCTTTGATAAGGTACCACAGGAGACTGATCTGGAAACTTGAAATGGTAGGAGGAGTGCATGGCAGTTTACTAAAATGGATGGAAGACTTTTAGTAGGAAGAGAAATGAGAACAATAATTAAGGACAGACCATCAGAATGGGGCTTGATGGAGTGGAGTTCCACAGGGATCAGTGTTGGCACCAGTAATGTTCGCGGTCTACATAAATGACATGGTGGATGGGGTGTCCAGTTATGTGAGCCTATTTGCAGACGATGCAAAATTGTTAAGAAAAGTGAGATGTGACAAAGATTGCGAACTACTCCAGGAAGACTTGGACAGAATATGGAAATGGAGCTGTACATGGCAAATGGAGTTCAACACGACAAAATGCAAGAAAATAGAGTTTGGCAAGAGTGAAAGAAGAATCAGGAGTATGTACAAGATAGGAAATGAAGACATAAAACCAGTCATGAAGAAAAAGACCTTGGGGTGACAATTACCAATGACCTATCGCCAGAGAGACATATAAACAAAATAATTGGAGAAGTATTGAACTTATTGAGGAACATAAGAGTGGCGTTCGTATATTTAGATGAAGAAATGATGAAGAAAATAATTACTGCAATGATAAGACCGAGGCTTGAATATGCAACAATACAGTGGGCTCGAACTTAAAGAAACACATAAGGAAACTAGAGAAAGTACAGAGGGCTGCAACAAAATGGTGCCTGACTTAAGAGATTTGACTTATGAAGACAGACTGAAAAGAATGCAACTTCCAACCCTGGAAAACAGAAGAGAAAGGGAGACCTGATAGCAATATACAGAGTGATGATTGGCATGGAAAAATGGATAGGGAAGATCTGTGTATGTGGAATGAAAGAATGTCGAGAGGGCATGGGAAAAACTAAAATGGCCACTTATAGGAGAGATGTGAAAAAATATAGCTTCCCTCATAGAAGGGTGGAAGCATGGAATAGTTTAGACGTGGAAGTGGTCAACGCAAGGAATATTCATGATTTTAAGAAAAAGCTGGACATTAATAGATATGGAGACGGGACAACACGAGCATAGCTCTTTTCCCGTATGTTACAATTAGGTAAATACAATTAGGTAAATACACACACACACACACACACTCACACAGTTCCAGAACTTGAAGGGATGACATATGAGGAGAGACTAAAGGCTATGGATCTACCAACCTTGGAACAAAGAAGGGAGAGAGGAGACCTGATACAGGTCTATAAATTGATCAACGGAATGGACCAAGTGGATAATGAGAAACTGATCCTAAGAGAAGAATATGACACCCGAAGCACAAGATCGCATAGTAAAAAGCTGAGAAAGGGAAGATGTCTGAGAGATATTAAAAATATAGTTTCCATGAGATGTATTGAGACGTGGAACAGTTTAGATGAAGAAGTAGTGTCTGCAACGAGTGTGCACACTTTTAAAGTAAGATTGGATAAGTGTAGATATGGAGACGGGGCCACACGAGCATAAAGCCCAGGCCCTGTAAAACTACAACTAGGTAAATACATACACACGCCCGGTAGCTCAGTGGTTAGAGTGCTGGCTTCACAAGCCAGAGGACCGGGATTCAATTCCACGGCCGGGTGGAGATATTTGGGTGTGTCTCCTTTCACGTGTAGCCCCTGTTCACCTAGCAGTGAGTAGGTACGGGATGTAAAAAATCGAAGAGTTTGACCTTGTCCCAGTGTGTGGTGTGTGCCTGGTCTCAGGCCTATCTGAAGATCGGAAATAATGAGCTCTGAGCTCGTTCCGTAGGGGTAACGTCTGGCTGTCTCGTGAGAGACTGCACCAGATCAGTCAAACAGTCAAAAAAAAAAAAAAAAAAACACACACACACACACACACACACACACTTTTCCTCATTTATATTAACGATATGCTAGAAGGAGTGAACAGCTACATAAATCTGTTTGCAGATGATACGAAACTGTGCAGAGTTATAAAGCAAAAAGAGGATTGTGAAATACTGCAAGAAGACCTAAATAAGATATAGGAATGGAGTAAAAAGTGGGAAATGGAATTCAATGTGAACAAAAGCCATGTCATGGAAATGGGAAAGAGAGAAAGATGACCCGTGGGAATCTATAAGATGGGAGATGGAGTAGAACTGGAGAAAGTAAAAAAGGAAAAGGACTTAGGAGTGACGATGGAAGAAAACAATCAACCAGTAAGCCATATTGATAGAATTTTTAGAGAAACATAATTTGCTAAGGAATATTGGAGTAGCATTTCACCACATGGACAAAGAAATGATGAAGAAATTGATAAGTACTTTAATTAATAAGACCCAGATTGGAATATGCAGGAGTAGTGTGGACCCCTTATAAAAAGAAACACATAAGGAAATTGGAGACACTACAAAAAATGGCTACAAGAATGGTTCCAGAATTTGAAGGGATGACATATGAGGAGAGACTAAAGGCTATGGATCTACCAACCCTGGAACAAAAAAGGGAGAGAGGAGACCTGATACAAGTTTTTAAATTGATCAACGGAATGGACCAATTGGATAATGAGAAACTGATCCTGAGAGAAGAATATGACATTCAAAGCACAAGATCGCATAGTAAAAAGCTGAGAAAAGGAAGATGTCTGAGAGATGTTGAAAAATATAGTTTCCTGCAAAGATGTATTGAGACGTGGAACAGTTTAAATGAAGAAGTAGTGTCTGCAACGAGTGTACATACTTTTAAAGTAAGATTGGATAAGTGTAGATATGGAGACGGGGCCACACGAGCATAAAACCCAGGCCCTGTAAAACTACAACTAGGTAAAACTAGGTAAACACACACACACACACACACACACACACACACACACACACACACACACACACACACACACACACACACACACACACACACACACACTGAGTTTCCCGCAGAGATGTATTGAGACGTGGAACAGTTTAGATGAAGAAGTAGTGTCTAACGAGTGTGCACACTTTTAAAGTAAGATTGGATAAGTGTAGATATGGAGACGGGGCCACACGAGCATAAAGCCCAGGCCCTGTAAAACTACAACTAGGTAAATACACACACACACACGAGAGACACGGTTGAGGGCGGACGCACTGGCACAATTCGGATGATCAGCTGATCTTCACTACATACCGGTTGTTTAGTATTTACAGTGGCCTGGGCAGGTAGTGTGGACTCATTTTTTTTTTTTCTTCATGAAATCGATTATTAAGGAATAATGAGTGAAAAAGAGATTCCATCCAAATGCAGACATGAGAATAGAGAAGGGGCTGATGATGACTATGTTGGTGAGGGAGAACACGTATTCGAAGGGTTCGATACGACGACTACTTCACTACTTAAGAGAGTGTTCAATATTAAATGTAAACTAGATAAACTGATAAAGGAGAAAATGGAAATGAAAGAGAATAAAGAACAGGAAAAGGAGTTTATAAGACTGAGAGAAAGGATAAGAAAAGTGGAAGAAAACGAAGCTAGACTAAGAGCGGAAAACGAAGAACTAAAAAAGGAAGTAGCTAACTACAAAAAGCAGATGGAAGAAGGACTCGGTAAAGCTGAGAAAGAAAAGGAGAAGCTGAAAGATCTAGTAAACAAGGAAGAGGAAAGAGTACAGAACGTGATTAAAAAAGAAGTATAAGCATGGAGAGTCCAAGATAAGAAAGATAAGGCCGATTTTCAGGAGGTGATTCAAGAACAACTTAAAGGAAAAGAAGAAAATATGACAAACAAAATGATAGGAGTCCTCAAGACAAAAGAAAATCTAGTTAGAGAAATTGCAGAAAAAAAGAAGAGTGTAGTTGTATTTGGAATAAAAGAAAGAAATATAAAATATAGACCAAAAAGAGAAAAAGAAGAAATGAAATCAGTCAAAGACCTACTGAAGAATCTAAACGATGAAGATAGGCAGAACTTGGAAGAGGAAGTAGAAGAAATAAACAGAATGGGACCATATCAAGAAGGAAAAACGAGACCAATTAAAATACTACTAAAATCACAAGCAGCAACAGAAGAAATATTATATAGAACAACAAAACTTAGAGAAACAGAAGGCTGCAAGGATATCTATATAAAGAAAACTAGAAATGAGGAAGAAAGGAAGAGATACAATGAACTGGCAGCAGCAGTAAGGGAAAAGAATAATGAAAGGTCAGAAGAGAAGAAGGCATTTTTTTTTGGAGAATTCTAGGAGACAGGATAAGGAAATGGTATATAAACGAGAAGGAAGAGAAAAAAGTGGAAGAAGTTTAACTAAAAATGATAAAGGCAAAAGACTAAAAATTATGTATACGAACATAGACGGGGTTTTATCAAGTAAATTAGAATTAAGAGATTACATAAGGAAAGAAAATCCAGATATTGTATGCCTGGCTGAAACAAAACTAAATGAGGCAATCAAAATAGATTTTGATAATAGGTATAATGTATGGAGAAGAGACAGAGTGGGTAAAGGAGGAGGAGGAGTCATGATTATGTTAAGGAAGAGATAGTGATAAATGAAATGGAATGTGGGAAGGAAAAGCAGAAGTATTGTATATTAAGATGCATATTAATAAAAAGAGATAACAATCATTGTAACATATGTGCCACCAAAACAAATTCATGGACCAATCAAGAATATAAAGACATGATAGATGACACAATAAGGAGTCTAATGAGAATCATTAAAGAAAGTAGAAAAGTGATATTAGTAGGAGATTTCAACTGTAAAGAAGTGGACTGGGAAAATTATGAAAGTGGTATGGGGGAAGAAGCCTGGGGAGAAATATTCTTGAACCTAATGATAGACAATATGATGGACCAGAGAGTAAAGGAATGCACAAGATTCAGAGGAAACGAGCGGCGAGATTGGACCTAGTTTTACAAGGGGTATACAAATGAATGACGATATAAGATATAAGTGGCCATTGGGAAAGAGTGACCATGCAATATTAGAAATAGATATAGAAGAAGGAAAGGAAGATAGAGACGATTCATACAAAGGAGACCGATTAAATTACAGAAAGGCTGATATTGAGAATCTCAAGAACTATTTTAAAAACGTAGACTGGGAGGAGATGGAAAACTCAGAGACAATGCAAGACAAATATAACTTATTTTTGGAAATATACAAAACAGGAGTCAGGGAATATGTCCCAAAATATAGACCAAAAGAAGAAGGAAAGAAAGATTGGTTTAATGTAAGGTGTGCTAGGGCAAAGGAAAAAAGAGATGGAGCATGGAAAAGGTGGAGGAGAAATAGGAATCCAACAAATAAGGAAAACTTCAAGGCAGCGAGAAATGAATATGTTAAGTTGAGGAAGAAAGAGGAAAAGAACTTCAAAAAAGATATTGTCGAAAAAGGTAAGGAGCAACCAAAATTGTTCTATAGATTCATAAATGGAAAAATTAGGCAAAAAGAAACAATAGAAAGGTTAAAAGGAGAGAACGGGATGGTGGAAGACCCAAAAAGTATGGCAGAACTATTAAATAAAAAATTCCAGGAGGTCTTTACTAAAGAATCTAAATTTGAGAGGCCACAGGGTAATAGAGAGACAATCTATATGAAAGAGATTAAAGTAACCAAGCTTGAAATAAAAGAGTTAATGAAGGAACTGGATGAAGAGAAGGCAATGGGACCGGATGAAGTCTCAGGCAGAATACTGAAAGAATGTAAGGAAGAACTAGCAAGTCCTATATACAACATCATGAAATGCTCAATAGAAAATGGAACAGTGCCAGTAGAATGGAAAAGAGCTGAGGTGGTTCCCATATATAAGAGCAGAAGGAAAGAAAAGGACTTAGGAGTGACGATGGAAGAAAACAATCAACCATTAAGCCATATTGATAGAATTTTTAGAGAAACATATAATTTGTTGAGGAATATTGGAGTAGCATTTCACTACATGGACAAAGAAATGATGAAGAAATTGATAAGTACTATAATAAGACCCAGATTGGAATATGCAGGAGTAGTGTGGACCCCTCATAAAAAGAAACACATAAGGAAATTGGAGAGGCTACAAAAAATGGCTACAAGAATGGTTCCAGAACTTGAAGGATGACATATGAGGAGAGACTAAAGGCTATGGATCTACCAACCTTGGAACAAAGAAGGAGAGAGGAGACCTGATACAAGTCTATAAATTGATCAACGGAATGGACCAAGTGGATAATGAGAAACTGATCCTGAGAGAAGAATATGACATCCGAGCACAAGATCGCATAGTAAAAGCTGAGAAAGGAAGATGTCTGAGAGATGTTAAAAATATAGTTTCCATGAGATGTATTGAGACGTGGAACAATTTAGATGAAGAAGTAGTGTCTGCAACGAGTGTGCACACTTTTAAAGTAAGATTGGATAAGTGTAGATATGGAGACGGGGCCACACGAGCATAAAGCCCAGGCCCTGTAAAACTACAACTAGGTAAATACAAAAAAAAAAAAAAAAAAAGATTGGGCCGAAATTAAAGGACCTAACATATGAAGAGCATCTGAAGGAAAAGGGACTACCAACCTTACAAGATAGAATAGAATAAAGAGATCTAATAACAATGTACAAGATAGTCAATGGCATTGGAAAGATAGACAAGGAAGGCCTAGGGCTGTTGACAGAAGATGGAAGGACAAGAGGTCTTGTAAAGAAAATCAGGATGAAGTAGTGTGTGAAGGATATTGGAAAATACAGTTTTCCACACAGAACGGTGGAGAAGTGGAATGCATTGAATAATGAAGTTGTTACAGCACATAATGTGGATAACTTAAAGGAAAAATTGGATAAATGGAGACATGGAGACAGGACACTATGAGCCCTGCTCGAACCCTGTACAATACAACTAGGTAAATACACACACACAGTGTGTATTTCAACCTTGATGGTGAAATTATTAGATGTAACTCATTGAACAGTATCTACAAGACATATGATGAAATTTTTATTTCATATAAATAAATCAAAATGCAGTGTGACAGAGTGTCACACTGCATTTTGAAAGAATGTAGAGAACAACTAGCTGGAAAAATTTATAGTTTGGTGGTAACATCCTTGATGAAAGCTTTAGTGCCTAAGGATTGGAAAAGAGCAAATATCACACCAATGTTTAAAGGAGGTGATAAAGAAAATAATTAAAACTATAATAACAAACTGTCAGTTTGGTTTTAGAAAAGGTAGGTCATGCTCCACAAATTTGCTATCATTTTACTCAAGAGTGATTGACGTCATTCAAGAAAGAGAAGGATGGGTGGATGTGATATATATTGACTTTAAAAAAAAACATTTGATAAGGTACCACATCGAAGATTGTTGTGGAAGCTAAAGGAGTATGGAGGCATTGGTGGAAGATTACTTGAGTGGACGAAGGATTATCTTAATGACAAAGAAATGAGAACAGTAATATGTGGCCAGTGTTCATCATGGCTTAAGGTAACTAGTGGTGTCCCACAGGGATCTGTGTTGGGATCACTAATGCTTGTTATCTACGTTAATTACTTGAGTGAAGAAGTTGAAAGTTATATAAACCTGTTTACTGATGAGGAAGGTCGGAAATGTGAATGACTGTAAAGTGCTGCAAAGCGATTTAGATAAGATTAGTAATTGGAGTAGAATATGGCAAATGGAGTTTAACTTGAATAAGTGTAAGGTAATGGAATTTGGTAAGAGTGAAATGAAAACACAATACGACTATAATATAAATGGTGTCAAGTTGGAGATATCGAAAGAGGAAATGGATTTGGAAATTACTGTTACAGATGACTTGATTCCAGACAAACATGTAAATTGAATTGTTAGTGGTATGATGAATTTATTAAAGATGGTGAAAGTGGCCTTTTTGTATCTAGATGAATAAAAGGATTTTGATTTCTGTGATATGACCAAAATTGGAATATGCTGCGGTCGTGTGGTCTCCTTATAAAAAAGAAAATATTATGAAGTTGGAAAGAGGGCAGAAAGCAGTTACAAAGATGGTTCCAAATTTAAGTACTTTAACCTATGGAGGAAGATTGAGGAAATTGGACATTACTAAATTGAAAGAGAGAAGGAAAAGAGGAGATTTGATACATGTTTATAGAAGAGTTAATGGTATGGACCATGTGGATAAAGAAGACTTTTTACTATTGGACACATGCAGTACAAGAGGACTTGGGACATGGTTTAAAGTTGAAAAAGGGTTTTTGTAGAAAAGATGTCAAGAAGCATAGTTTCCTTCATAGAGTTGTGAACAACTGGAATGAACTTGAGGAGGTTGTAATGGCTGGGATTGTGCATACTTTTAAGGAGAAATTTGATAAAAGATATAGAGACAGGACACTATAACTGTACTCCTCTCTTGTAAACCACAAATAAGTAAATAAACACACACACACACACACACACATGCAATATTAGAAATAGATATAGAAGAGGGAAAGGAAGATAGAGACGATTCATACAAAGGAGACCGATTCAATTACAGAAAGGCTGATATTGAGAATATCAAGAACTATTATAAAAACGTAGACTGGGAGGAGATGGAAAACTCAGAGACAATGCAAGACAAATATAACTTATTTTTGGAAATATACAAAACAGGAGTCAGGGAATATGTCCCAAAATATAGACCTAAAGAAGAAGGAAAGAAAGATTGGTTTAATGTAAGGTGTGCCAAGGCAAAGGAGAAAAGAGATGGAGCATGGAAAAGGTGGAGGAGAAATAGAATCCAGCAAATAAGGAAAACGTCAAAGCAGCAAGAAATGAATATGTTAAGGTGAGGAAGGAAGAGGAAAAGAACTTCAAAAAAGACATTGTCGAAAAATGTAAGGAGCAACCAAAATTGTTCTATAGATTCATAAATGGAAAAATTAGGCAAAAGAAACAATAGAAAGGTTAAAAGGAGAGAACGGGATGGTGGAAGACCCAAAAAGTATGGCAGAACTATTAAATAAAAATTCCAGGAGGTCTTTACTAAGGAATCCAAATTTGAGAGGCCACAGGGTAATAGAGACAATCTATATGAAAGAGATTAAAGTAACCAAGCTTGAAATAAAAGAGTTAATGAAGGAACTGGATGAAGAGAAGGCAATGGGACCAGATGAAGTCTCAGGCAGAATACTGAAAGAATGTAGGCAAGAACTAGCAAGTCCTATATACATCATAAAATGCTCAATAGAAAATGGAACAGTTCCAGTAGAATGGAAAAGAGCTGAGGTGGCTCCCATATATAAGAGCGGAAGGAAGAACCTTTAAATTACAGACCGGTATCACTAACTAGTGTAATATGCAAGATGTGTGAAAGAATAATAAAGAAACAATGGATTGAGTTCCTTGAAGACAACAAATTAATATCAAATAGCCAATTTGGTTTTAGAAAAGGACGGTCTTGTGTAACTAATTTTTTGAGTTTCTATTCTAGAATAGTTGATAGAGTACAAGAGAGAGAGGGATGGGTTGACTGCATTTATTTGGATTTAAAAAAGGCGTTTGACAAAGTGCCACATGCAAGATTACTATGGAAGTTAGAGGAGAAAGGTGGCTTAAAAGAAAGCACATTGAGATGGATAGAAAATTATTTGAGGGGAAGAGAAATAAGGACGGTAGTTAAAGATATGAAGTCAAAAGTGGAGAGCAGTAGAAAGCGGAGTGCCACAGGGGTCAGTATTGGCACCAATACTTTTTCTCATTTATATTAATGACATGCCAGAAGGAGTGAACAGCTACATAAATTTGTTTGCGGACGATACGAAACTGTGCAGAGTTATAAAGCAAAAGGATGATTGTGAAATACTGCAAGAAGACCTAAATAAGATATGGGAATGGAGTAAGAAGTGGGAAATGGAATTCAATGTGAACAAAAGTCATGTCATGGAAATGGGAAAGAGTGAAAGACGACCTGTGGGAATCTATAAGATGGGAGATGGAGTAGAACTGGAGAAAGTAAAAAAGGAAAAGGACTTAGGAGTGATGATGGAAGAAAACAATCAACCAGTAGGCCATATTGATAGAATTTTAGAGAAACATATAATTTGCTAAGGAATATTGGAGTAGCATTTCACTACATGGACAAAGAAATGATGAAGAAATTGATAAGTACTATAATAAGACCCAGATTGGAATATGCAGGAGTAGTGTGGAGCCCTCATAAAAAGAAACACATAAGGAAATTGGAGAGACTACAAAAAATGGCTACAAGAATGGTCCCAGAATTTGAAGGGATGACATATGAGGAGAGACTAAAGGCTATGGATCTACCAACCCTGGAACAAAGAAGGGAGAGAGGAGACCTGATACAAGTTTTTAAATTGATCAACAGAATGGACCAATTGGATAATGAGAAACTGATCCTGAGAGAAGAATATGCCAGTCGAAGCACAAGATCGCATAGTAAAAAGCTGAGAAAAGGAAGATGTCTGAGAGATGTTAAAAAATATAGTTTCCCGCAAAGATATATTGGGACGTGGAACAGTTTAAATGAAGAAGTAGTGTCTGCAACGAGTGTGCATACTTTTAAAGTAAGATCGGATAAGTGTAGATATGGAGACGGGGCCACATGAGCATAAAGCCCAGGCCCTGTAAAACTACAACTAAGTAAATACACACACACACACACAGCATGTGTATTGAAAACTTACCTCTTATGCAAGGGGAACCTCATGGTTGCTAAGTCGGCTGTGTAAAACACTGAATTTGCATCTGTAACAGTTCACACAGCTCAAATGACATGGACAATTTAAGAGCTTTGAGGAGTATTTTAGTCAATGTATAAGTCTAGTACTTTAAAGCTGCTCAATGAAAGGGTAATAAATGCCTGCTAGTGCACTTGAGGTAGAACATAAAAATGAAAAAGAATCCTGAAAGTATCCTGCTCAAGTCAGGTTTACTGTATAGAATAAACTCAATTATAAAGATATAGACAAAGCAGAACAACAACAAGGAATAAAATTAACCAATGAATGAAACCAGTCTAAACAGAACTTTAACATTAAAAACTAACCAGAATCAAACAAAAGAACATAAAAGGCAAATTCTAATACTAAAACAAAATTTGCCATTAGATTGAGAAAGGTTCGCCTAATTTTTATTCTTTCACCAATCTTTCAATTCTGCACAAAACTATTTGTTTCTGGTAGTTTTTAACCTTTTATGAAAGAATCTGCACTTTGTTTTCATTGCTACTTCTTCACTTCAACCTAACAATTAACCTAGCCATTTACTTATTTTTACTCCCTCCTTGTTTTTAAGGATGGTACTGAGTGATAACTGCCAAACCATACTCCAAAGGAAGAGTAGAAATGCAGACACCATTTCCATGCATCTTTATGGTCTCTTTCTTTGTCTCTACCACAGTTCTGCTTGTTCTGGTTTCTGTCTTTCCACTTTTAGTGTAACTTTTGGGGTCCCTTGGTTGCTTATTATAAATAATGAATAATGAGAAGTGTCACTAGGAAAACAGATGTGCACTGAACGAGGGATGTGACATGATTACACACACACAGAGGATCACTCACGCATCATGGTTACTGTGCAGCTTGTGAGACAACTGAAACAATGTCTTTTTTCCCCCATCACATTTTGATGTGTTTTTAATTTCTCTGATGTACTTTTCTCTCACAGTCAGGTGAGCTGCTGTGACCCATTCATTGTGAGGTTAATCATTGGAGCCAACATGGAGATCAACACTCACTACTTTGAGAGTTTGAGTTTGAAGGAGGTGAAGGAACTGCTTCCTCCTAACCACAGCATCAAGCAAGTTGATACACAAGGACTGCAAGAGGCTGGTTGCTATTTTGTGGTAAGTGTTGGTTTTTGTTGCCCTATGTAGTTTAATTTTATGTGCACTGTTCTATGTAGATTTTATGTTAAATGTCCCAATTCTATATTTCCTACTACTTTACTTAGTCATAAGAATCAGGAATGTTCCTTTTTTCCCCAACTTCTTTTTTCTCTGCGCTATAAGTATAAGCTCTGTGTCTTATCCCTCTTAGTAGGATCTCCACAATTGTCTATTTTGCATTTCTGTTTTATGTTCTTGGTCTATAACTTCAATAGGCATTTTCACAACATCTGTTTGAGTGCTTAGATGATTACCCTCTTAAACATTTTGGAGGTTTAGATGGCTGCTCCCACCTTGTGTTGGTGTAGCAGCCCCCATAGATACCCAGTACAATCACCATCAAAGTAGTGCTGTTAAGAGGTGTGTAGATAGTCGTCAATCACTCTGTGATAGCTTGAAAAATATCCAGCTTCAGCAGAAAAATTCAGATCACTGAGATGATCACATCCAAGCAACAGCAGGTTCATCTTTCTTAGGTCTTGAATTTGCACCAACCAACTTCCAGAGGAATTTTCTGTGGCTGTTCTTGTAACTTAAAGGAATATTTGATTCTCTCTCTCTCTCTCTCTCTCTCTCTCTCTCTCTCTCTCTCTCTCTCTCTCTCTCTCTCTCTCTCTCTCTCTCTCTCTCTCTCTCTCTCTCATTTAAACAGTAGATATACACAATGAAAGCCCTAGTCATTACAGGCGGGGGCTATCTGTAGCTATGTCTACAAAAAATAATAGTATAATGATGTTTACAGTGTAATGTGGTACAGAGACAATGAATGTGTCCTTGATATAACGTGTCAGCTACTGCTGGTCGGCGAGCCACTCGTTCGCTTGGCACTTGAAGATATGCAGGGAGGTGGAGCGGTGCAGGTCCGTGCTGAGCACCATCTGGTTCCACAGGCGACTGTACTGTGGCAGGAAGGAGCGTATATTATGCTCGTACAGCCACCGTGTGTGGGTGCTCAGAGTTTTCTGCCGACCACGTAGCTTGAGTAAGGGGCGGCAGTCCAGGGAGGCGCAGAGTAGCGAGGTGAGGGGTGTGCAGTGCCTGAGCTTTGGACATAACACAAAGCCCTGCCACATCCTGCCTGTGCTGCAGTGGTTGGAAGGTGTCTGGTGCGTGGCCCCGTGCAGACCCTCACCAACCTCTGGGCTCTGACCTGAACCCTTTCTAGGCCGGTGAGGTATGAGGGGGGGCAGGAGGATCAGGTGAGGGGTGCGTACTCCATAACGGGACGCAACTGTGCCTTGTAGAGTGAGGACACCCCTTGGGCATCCAGCACATCCCCCACACGTCCGATGCAGCCCAGCTTGTAGGACGCATTCCTGGCAACTTTCTTGACGTGGTTGGTGAAGGTGAGGCGGCCGTCAAATTCCACACCCAGGATGTTGATGGAGTCCTGGGGAGTCAACCTTCTACTCTCAAGGAAGATGGCTGGTAGTGGGCGAGGCTGACCGTCTGCCTGCTGTGTTCTGGAGATGTGGAGGAGCTGGGTCTTCTCCGGGGCCAGTGTGACCTGCCAACACCGAGGAGACGATGGTGTCCAGGGCCCGGTTTATTTTGGTGATGGTGGCCTGGCTGTCGGTCCTGTCACAGACGAATGTGAGTGTGCAGTCGTCTTCATAGGCGTGTACCTCAGGGATGAGCTGCAGGATGTCGTTGAAGTAGACATTCCACAGAGGTGTGGCCACTCACCACCGTGCTAGAGGTCCTTGCACCGAGGTAGTCCTGCAGGAGCTGAAGGAGGCCGCCACACACCCCCAGGCTCTGCAGTTTCGCCACGATGCCTTGGTGCCACACCCTGTCGAACGCACCGGCGATGTCCAGGGCGATGCCGTACACGTCGCTGCTGCCATCCAGCGCCGTGTTCCACGCTGCTGACTGAAGGAGGAGCAAGTCAGCAGCGGATCTCCCTTGCCTAAATCCAAGCTGCTTTGGACTTAAGAGGTGGTGAGCTTCCATGAATGTCGTGATCTTCGAGGCAATGATGGCCTCAAGAAGCTTGCCCACCACAGACAGGAGGGAGATGGGGCGATAATTGGAGGGGTTAGCCCTTCTGCTCTTCTCGTGGATGGGGACGACCCTCGCCTCCTTCCACTGCAACGGCCACGTCCTGGAGGACAGGCACCTTCTGAAGAGCAGAGTGAGGGGTGCTGACAGCTCTGAGGTGCACCTCCTCAACAGGTGGGGACTGATGTTATCTGTTCCAAGGGCCTTTTTGGTGTCCACTTGGAGGAGCAGCTTCTCCACCTCAGCTTGGTGTATGTGGAGGCAGTCGAGGGTCGGCCGCGTCCTGGCGGGGATGAGTGGTGGGACGCGCTCTGGCTCAAGCACTTGCATCTTGGAGAAGTGGGCAGCCAGCAGCTGGGCCTTGTCCCTGTTCCTCATCACGAGGCCTCCGTCTGGTGCGGTGAGTGGCAGGATAGTGTCGTCAGAGATGAAGCCCTGCTGCTGCTTAACGCTGCTCCACCACTCCTTCCTGCCCACGTTCTGGCCAGACAGCTTGTGCCTTAAGGTGCCCTTCCATCTGCGAATGGCCTCCTTTTGCACTCGCTTCGTGCGTTTACACGCTGCCTTATGTGCCTGCTGAGTGCGTTGAGAGGTGTGCATTTTATAGCGTTGCCAAGCCCTACTCTTCTCTTCAGCTGCATTTCTGCAGTGAAAGCCGAACCAGGGTTGATCTCTGGACTTTGACTTGTAGGTCTGGCAACGGACATATTTTTTCTGACAGGCCAGGAGGACGTCATTAAACGTTTTCACCTGTTCCTCTCTCTCTCTCTCTCTCTCTCTCTCTCTCTCTCTCTCTCTCTCTCTCTCTCTCTCTCTCTCTCTCTCTCTCTCTCTCTCTCTCTCTCTCTCTCTGTGGAAGAGCATCTGATTCTCTCAGAGTAATTAAGAAACACCTGATAGTTCTACGAAGGTCAAAAAGTTGCATCAGGCATTTTGAAAGGATCCTTTCCTCCATTGCTAGCTTTATTAGCTTTGCCAGCCTTATTTAGTAGGACAAACACTGGGCAAAATGTGAGCACTGAAATTTATCTTTTTATTACAGGCTATCCTAAACTTTTATGCTGGCAAAAGGAGGAGAAAAAACATTTCCATAGTACGACTCGTCCTTTTACCAGGTAAGAAAGCTCAAATAGAAGGCAGCATGAGCACTATGGTTTTCTTAGTCATATTACTAAAAATGTTTAATGTTCAGTGTTATAAGTCTTAACATAACATAACATAAATAATAGGATAACAAAGGGTCACCAGGGCCCATCTAGGTTATCCTGTGTCATTCGCACAGGGACCTCGTCATCAGTACTTAAAGATACACTTCCAAGTACACAATACATTATATACTAATTCTAAATATTTGGCCCATTAACAGGGCTAAGTCCTGCAGCGAATTCCTCTACAATCTGTGATTCCCATACATGGGAATTTCTTATAAAAACTATCATGCAGCGCTATACATAATTATAAATCTAATAAATTTAAGTGCTTATCTAATCTGTTTTTAAACATTGTCAAACTAGTGCTATTTACAACCCTCTCTGGCAATGCATTCCAGAAGTCTACCACCCTATGACTAAAGAAATATTTTCTTATATCTAACCTGCAGCCTTGCTTTCTAATCTTCCTGCCATGATTTCTAGTCCTACTTCCCTCCTCTAAGGTAAAGAAAGATCTCACATCTATGTAGTTTGTATCTGAGAACATTTTAAATAACTCTATCATATCCCCTCTTATACATCTTTCAAATGAAAACATGTTTAATTCCTTTAATCTATCTCTATACTCCAGGCGCTTTAATGCTGGTATCATCCTAGTTGCTCTTCTGTGAACTGCTTCAAACATGTTGATATCCTGCCTATAATGGGGTGACCAGGTCTGTATGCAATACTCTAAATGGGGCCTAACATAGGTGTTGAAAGTGAGTGATATGGAGAGTGATCCCTGAGAGGAGAGTGTGGGCGGTGATCGTTCTGGCCATAATCAGCTGACAATAACAAAAATGGCGTCTGGACAAACTAGAGATTTTGAAGGTTTTATTACTACGCCAAAAGGACTGCAGAAACTTGATATGGATGCAAGAATCCAGGCACTGGAAAGTAAGTTCCTAAACATTTTGTCAATAGAAGAAAAACTGGATAGAGTTCTAGCCGAGAATGATTCGTTAAAAAAAGAGATCTATTTGTTAACGCTAGCGAGTAAAGAGCTATTGAAGGAAAAAGTAGAGATGGAGAAAGAAAACCAACAACTAAGGAAACAATGTGAAGAGATGAAGGCTAAACTCATGGAAATGGAGATAAAAATATCCGAAGGGGACTTGAGGAAAGAGGAATGCCTTAATCTAATTGATACCAGGATGAAAGAAGTGAACCATGAACATCAGGAGGTACAAAGGTCGTTTAGGGAGATAGTAAAAAAGCAGGAAGGGGAAAAAAAAAGGGTTACGCAGAGGAAAATGGTAAAGGCACTAAAGGAAAATGAGTATGTGGTGAGAAATATTGCTGAAAAGAAAAAATGTGTGATCATAATAGGATTGCGGGAGGAAACTAACAGGAACTGGCAGGACAGGAGGGATAAGGAAAATGACAAGATTAAGTCTTTACTGAACAAGATCTCTGTGGAAGAAGAGGACCTATATGCTGAGGTAGAAGAAAGTGTGAGATTGGGAGCTTTTGAGGAAGGCAAGAATAGACCATTAAAATTTAAATTAAAGTCTCAGGTGGCAACGGAGGCCTTGTTGAGGAGGGCTTGGAAACTTAAGGACTCTGAGGAAACCAAAACAATTTACATAAGAAGAAATATGTCACAAGATGAGTGAATGAAAATGAAGGAGATTGTAACTGAAGTGAAGGAAAGGAATGTCAAAAGAACAGAGGAGGAAAAGACCAAGTTTTTTTGGAGGATGAGAAATGGGAGGCTAAAGAAGTGGTGGATAAAACAGACGGAATAGGCATTACATGGAAGAATGAGACTAGGAATGGAATAAAAGTGATTTACATGAACATAGATGGATTTCTGTCTAAGAGGCTAGAATGTATGGATTACCTAAGAAATAACAAACCGGACATAATGTGTGTAGTGGAAACAAAGCTAAGGCCCGAAATAAATCTAGACTGGTTTGTTGTAAAACACTACAAAGTATGGAGAAATGATAGAAAAAATAAAGGAGGTGGTGGTATAATGGTTCTTACTAAGGAAGATCTGATAGTGAAGGAGGTGAACTATAGTAAGAGAAATGAGGAAGTGATAAGTATGCTTATAACAGATGGCAAGAGGGACATTAATATTATAACAGTATACATACCACCCAGAACCAATGCCTGGGAATATGAACAGTACCAAATGGTGATGAGAAATACTCTAGACAGAATGAAGCAAGAACTTATCAGAAAGGATAGAGTGATGATAGTCGGGGACTTTAATTGTAAAGAAATAGTGTGGGAGGACTACAAAGTGGTGAATGGTGGTGAGTGGGCAGAGGAATTGTTAAATGTAGCAACAAATAACTTGATGACACAGTGGGTGAGATCACCAACAAGGTGCAGGGGACAAGATGTTGCAGCAAGGTTGGATTTGGTATTTACCAGGGGCATCTCTCTAAAAGAGGAAATTGAACATGAATGTCCCTTGGGGAAAAGTGATCATGATGTCCTAAGCTTTGAGCTGGATACGGAATTAAGCACGAATAAGATTGTGGAACGCAGGGAGGAAAAATTAAATTATATTAGGGCAAATTATAACCATATAAGGAGTTCTTTAATGAAATTGACTGGTCCGTGGTATACCAGGAAAGGGATATGCAATTGAAATACGATAAATTTATGGATTTATATAACTCTGCTGTGAAAAGTTTGTGCCATATCACAGAAAGAGGACTTTAAATAATAAACAGTGGTTTAATAGAAATTGTGAAGAAGCAAAAAAGAACAAAGAAAAGGCATGGAAGAAACTTAAGAAAAACAGTGATGTATTATCAAGAGAAGTTTACAAAACAGCAAGGAATAGATATGTTGAAGTAAGGAGAACAGCACAGAAGGAATATGAACAGAGGGTGGTGGAAAACTGTGATAGTGACCCTAAAATGTTTTACAAATTCATAAATGGAAAACTAAATATAAGGGAGGCAATAGAAAAGGTAAAAAATGGGGAAGAAGTATATGAGGATGCTAGAGATATAGCTGAAATTTTGAACGACAACTTTTGCAAAGTGTTTACAAAGGAGGAGCATTTTATAGGAGAAAGGCCTACGGAAATAAAGCAAATGCAGGACATCATGGTTACTAAGGAAGATGTAAGGAAAATTATAAGCAATTTGGATATTAATAAATCAATGGGGCCTGATGGCATATCTGGGAGGTTGCTAAAAGAATGTAAGGATCAATTGTTGAACCCCGTATTTGATATTGTGGAAACCTCCATACGAACAGGATTAGTCCTGAAAGAGTGGAAAAGAGCTGACATTGTGCCTATATATAAGAATGGTAGTAGAATGGAACCGCTAAATTATAGACCAGTATCGTTGACTAGTATATTGTGCAAGGTATGTGAAGAAGTAATTAAAGCTAAGTGGAGTGAGTATCTAGAAAGTGAAAACATTCTGAGTGAAAGACAGTTTGGTTTCAGAAAAGGAAGATCGTGTATCCAATTTATTATGTTTTTATTCAAGAGTGACTGACATACTACAACATAGAGAGGGATGGGTGGATGCTATCTACCTGGACTTGAGAAAGGCCTTTGATAAAGTACCACACAATAGACTGATGTGGAAACTAAAAAAGATTGGAGGAGTAAATGATAAACTAGCAAAATGGATGGAAAATTACTTAGTGAGAAGAGAAATGAGAACAGTGGTGAGAGGAAGGAAGTCCAAGTGGAAGAAGGTAACCAGTGGAGTTCCACAAGGGTCAGTGCTTGGTCATATCATGTTTTTGATTTATGTTAATGATATGCCAGTAGGAATTGACAGTTACATGAACATGTTTGCGGACGATATTAAAATTATGAGGAGAGTAAAGAATGTGGAAGATTGTAACAAGTTACAGGAAGATCTTGATAAAATATATGAGTGGAGTAAAGAGTGGCAGATGGAATTTAATATAGACAAGAGCCATGTTATGAAAATGGGAAGAAGTAGATACAGACCAAACAGGGATTACAGGCTGGGTGATGAGAAAATTAAAGAGACCAATGAGGAGAAAGACTTAGGAGTAACCGTGCAAAACACTTTGTCACTGGAGAAACACATTAACAAAATATTTTGGAAAACATATAACATGCTTCAAAATATTGGCCTTGCATTCCACTACCTAGATGAAGGAATGATGAAGAAGATAATATGTACCTTAATAAGACCCCAGTTAGAATATGCAACTTGTGTCTGGTCACCGCATATGAAGAAAAACGTGAAGGTGGAAAGGGTACAGAGGCTGGCAACAAGGATGGTACCAGGACTCAAGGAGTTAGACTGAGGAAACTGGGGCTGACCACATTAGAAGAGAGAAGAGCCATGATAACTATGTATAAATTGGTGAACAAGATTGACATATTGGACAGAGTTGATAAAAGTGACCACAAGTAATCATCTCCGAGGACATGGAAAAAATTAATAAAAGACATCTGTCTAAATGACGTGAGAAAATACAGTTTCCTGCATCGTAGTATTAATAAGTGGAATAAACTGAGCAGTGATGTCGTTGACGTGGTGTGTGTCAATCAGATGAAAGATAGATATGACAGGAGTGGACAAGGAAACAGGACACAGAGAGCTTAGTTCGGGCCCTGTAATACACAAATAGGTAAATACAAATAGGTAAATACATCCCTTTTACCTGGTCATTCACACCAATGGCCCTAGACAACCATTCCCTGGTAACATACACATGAGGCAAGATTCTTGACACTACACACCTCCTACCACACTCCCTTATCTTGCCTAACATTTCCCAAAATCTTGCCACTAACTCCTCCGACCCACCTGCTCTGACATCGTTCCCACCTACGTGCAAAACTACTACACCCTCCCTCTCCATCCCCCCAACTCTCTTCTGCACCTCCTCACTCACTGGCTTCACATCTGCACCAGGCATACACACGTTCGTCCTCCTATCCCTGTCTTTCCCACAGAAAGTGCTATGTAAATACCTAACCTGAGAGTCACCCACCACACACACCTGAGGTGTGCTAGGCACAACCCTCCTCCTCATCTCCTTTACCCCCTTCTCTCTCCTTTCAATCACCACAGCCACCTCATTCACTCCACTCTCACTCTCCCCCTCCCCCTCTAACAAACCGAACCTATTTTCACACACAACAGGCTTAGTCCTATCCTCCCTAAGTGCCTCCGCTTTCCTTCCCCTTGCAACCTGCCATCTCTGCCCATCCTGACTACTATCCCAGTCTGGCTTGCCTGCTCCCTCTTCCCCACTCTGCTCTTCCTGACAGAGGGCCAAGCCACCCTGCCCCTGTCGCCCTCAGAAGGTCCAACCTTCGGCCTAACATTGATCTGCCTATTTTTTTCCACTGCCTCCCCAAGCCTCTTAACCTCCTCCTTCAACTCAAAGATGAGAACTTTGTTCACACTTTTCCCCTCACTTAGCTTTTTCATTTCCTCTCGCAATTCTCGGTGCTCAAGAGAAAGAACTAAATTCTCGCTCTTGAGCCTACACACCATACACTCAGAAAAGTCAACGAGCTTCCTGTCATGCCCACACATCTCACACACAACAAACTCGCCCAATCCCATCTCAACACTCTCTTTTACGCACTCAATCACACTCTGATATACCTCAGTAGCTACCGCCATACTAATTTACAATCTGTTAACTGACAAGAACACTATACGTAGCTAACAAACAAATAAAAATATTTGGTGACGGCGGGGTGGGGGAACCGCGGTGGTGGGGGGCCTAAGTGAGGTCAACTAATCCTCTTTCAAGGTCAACTTGACGGTTACAAGCCTAGTCTCCTCGCTCTACCAAAATACTTTAACTCACAAACATTGATTCTAACCACTATTTCACTCTAATCTAACACTTGCAGTACACACTTTCACTTCACTAACACTCAAAAGCACCACACACAGACACCAAGCACAAACACCACTCGCTAACTATAAAAACAACAGCCAAAAATGGAGCGCATACACAATACGTCCACTCGCCACCGCAGCTCACTGTGACTTAGTGCTATGCTTTTTTGGGACATGCCTGATTTGCCTGATATTGTTAATGGGAAAAGGAGATAAATAAAAAGTTGAGTGGTAGGCAAACAGAGGGAGAGGAAGAGCAAGTAGTGAGGTAGTAACTTTGTTATGAAACCCAGTATGATGCTGCCAATACAATAGTTGTATTTTTGGACAGAGCATTGGATGAATCTAAAGAAAAAATTGGCCAGTATAGAAATGTAAGCACACAATTCACTAGAATTACAGATGGCATACTTTTAGCTAATTTAGAAGCTATGCCCTTGACTTTATTCCCTTTCAGGTGAGGCAGCTGACTTGTACTGCATGCTTAATAAACTCTGACAGTGATTGTTCATGTAAGCATAAACTGTTCTGTTTTGAAGCACAGTCTTTATAGCAAGACTGCACAAGATACCAGCCTGCGAGGCATCACACTCAGCAGGTTCCGCATATCCCTGCTAGGATGCCACGTTTAGGATGGAGGATCACTTTTCTGTAGAGAACATGCCTTAATTTTTATCTCAACTGTGATGTGGAACAAAAGTTAAAAGGATTTCAGAAGTAATTTCAGAAACACACCAATTTGTATAGTAAACAGAGGGAGAAAAGACAGAAACAGATGGTAAGGAGTTGGAGTGGCATGAGAAAGAAGGCAAGCCTGTGATCTTATGGAGAGGTGCCAATAGTGTGGAGGTAGTCTACTCTGACTCTGATGATCCCATGTCTTCCTTCCCTCCTTTGCCACCTCAGCAATGTCCTTCAGACAGTCATTAAATGCTTGTTAAAGATGCCACTGCACCACATGGGAATCAGCCTTTACACCAAAAGGGAAGCTATGCCTTTAAATTTATCTATTCTTGGTAAGACAAATTTTCATTACTGTTCACTTCTTGAACTCTTATATTTCAACATTGAATTTGGAATAATATGGATTAAATTATCAAATTAATTTTTTGCATTATTAAAAGAGAGTAAACTACCAAAAAAGGGAAAGAGTATGTTTAAAGGTCTCACAGACAAATTGCTTTCAGTAATAGACAATTTGCAGTAACAGACTACCTCTCACCCTTGAAGTGTCCGTTATTGTTAGGCACTGCTGTATTATCATGAATTACAAGTATATAAATGTCCTTCTGTTTATTATTGTGCTGTGTTTAGTGCTTTATCTAGACATCCTCCTTCTCACCACAACTGTCCATCCACTATCTCACCATCACAACAACTATTTACCAGCTTGCTCAAATACTTATTCACCACCTGCAAACTTTAGTAATGAATGGATATTTAGTTTTCCTATACTTTTCCTTTAATTTTATAAGTATTTACCTAGTTGTGTTGTACAGAGTTTGAGCAGGGCTCATAGTGTCCTGTCTCCATATCTCCACATATCTAATTTTTCTTTAAAGTTATGTACATTATGTGCTGCAACAACTTCATCACTCAATTCATTCCACTTTTCCACCATTCTATGTGTATTTTTACCTAGTTGTATGTTACAAGGTTCGAGCAGGGCTCATAGTGACCTGTCTCCGTATCTACATTTATCTAACTTTTCCTTAAATTTGCGCACACTTTCTGCTGTTACAATCTCTTCACTTAATCCATTCAAGATGTCTACTGTCTTATGTGGAAAACTGAACTTCTTGATATTCCTATGACACTGACTTTTCATGATTTTCTTGGAATGCCCTCTTGTTTGTCTGTCTCCCTGCTCCGTCAGTGTTACCAGGTCTTGTCTATCTATCTTCTTTATACGGTTACTAACTTATACATCATTACTATGTCTCCTCTTTCCCGTCTGTCCTTCAAAGTTGGTAGCTCCATCTCCTTCAGTCTTTCTTCATAGGGAAGATCTTTTATTTCAGGGACCATCTTTGTAGCAGCCCTTTGTATCCTTTCTAGTTTTTTTTATATCTTTCTGCCTATATGGCGACTATACCACTGCTGCATATTCTAGTCTAGGTCTTATCATAGTGGTTAATATCTTTTTCATCATAATTTTATCCATGTAATTGAATACTACCCTGATGTTTGTTAGTGTCTTGTATGTTGAAGCAAATAATCCATTTATATGTCTTTCTGGAGTCAGGGTGTCTTGTATAACCACTCCCAGGTCTTTCTCTTCTCTTCTTTCCATTATAATCTCTTCTTCCATTTTATATTCCCATGTAGATCTTCTATTACTCTTACCCATTTCCATTACTTGGCATTTCTTAGTATTAAATTCTAATTTCCACTTCTGGCTCCATCCCAAGTCTTATCAATGTCTTTCTGTAATTACATACAATCATTTTGTTTTTTTTATAACTCAAAAGCTTGGCATCATCTGCAAATAAATTTATGTAGCTACTCAAACCCTCTTGTATATCGTTGACATATATTTGGAACATTATTGGTGCCAATACCGAACCCTGTGGTGCGCCACTGGTTACAGTGCTCCAACTTGATGGTGTATCTTTTATCACTGTCCTCATTTCCCTATCTGTTAAGTAATTTGTCATCCAATTTCAGATATTTTTCTTAATTCTGCCCCTGTGTTCTATTTGCCATAGGAGTCTTCTGTGTGGTACTCGGTCAAAAGCCTTTTTAATATCTAGATACACTGCATCCACCCATCCATCTCTTCCTTGTACTTCATCTATTACTCTTGTATAAAAGCTTAGTAAGTTTGTTATACATAATCTTCCTTTTCTAAAACCAAATTGGGAGTTATTATTTCATTTCTCTCCAGATATTCCAACCATTTTTCTTTGATAACAATTTCACAGATCTTACCCACCACACTAGTTAGTGACACTGGTTTATAACTTAGGGGCTCAGTCATTTTTCCTCTTTTGTATATTGGGACTATATTGGCTCTTTTCCATTCCTTTGGTACCTTCCCTTCCCTTAAGGGGTTAATTGTTAATTACATCCCAAATTGGTTTTACCAGTTGCTCACTCCATTCCCTTAGTGTCCATCCTGACACTCCATCTGGTCCCATTGTCTTCCTCACATCCACCTTTTCTAGCAATTCTCTAATTTTCTGTTTTCTTACCACAATGTCTCTTAATTCTTCCTGTGCTGCTGAGTTAATTGGCTTTATAAACTCTCCCTCTTCATTAAATACTGATTTAAAGCTCTCATTCATAAGTTCACTCATTTCTTCCAATGTTTTGTATATCATATTCCCCTTAATCAACTTAGTAATGGTCTCTCTGTTTGTCATTTTACCATTTATATACTTATAAAAAAACTTGGGTTCTTTTTCACATCTCTTCACTACATCCTTTTCAAAGTTTCTCTCCTCCTCCCTTCTTATCCTAATGTATTCATTTTGTGCCTCTTTTTACTGCTTCCTATTTATTTCATTACGTTGCCTTCTTAATTTTTTCCATGCTGCATCCTTGCACTTTTTAGCTTTTGCACATATAGCATTATATCAGGTGTGATTGCTCTTTTTTACTCTATATCCAGGAACATATCCCTTTACCTCCTCATTATACAGGCAACCCCCGCTTAACGAAGGGGTTATGTTCCTGAAAAACCCTTCGTTAAGCGAATTTTCTTTAAGCGAACCAATTATAACAAGTTTAACCCCTGACTTGAGCTTCCAATGAGAGTAAACAAAGCAAGAGTGCATCATAGTACAGTAAAAGGTTTAATGAAAGTAAAAATTATGAAGTTAAACATTTAAGCAGTTTAATTTAAGACTAAGTCATTATAATGTACACTAATGTATGTATGTAAGTAACTTTATAATGTTGATGATCTTAAAT
>NC_059279.1:10778264-10815764 GCF_017591435.1 Portunus trituberculatus | reverse complement strand
AGTAATGATTTTAATCAATTATGCATCATTGCAAGTGACAAAAAGAGTCCTTACTGCCAAATGTGGCTATTATTTACAATACCTTGTGTAAAAGTTCCCCCCTCCCTTTCACATATAAATTTAATGAGGTCAAACCCTGCAGTCTCAGCCAAGCTGTCTGTCCAGGCTCAAGCCAAGTACCCAATCAAAGGTCAGGCCTGTGTGCCACCATATGTACCAGCTAACTCTAAACATAAAATCAAGCCACTCTCCCAAGCAGTTCCCCGTCAGAAGATATCAACTGCAGGTGCTGTGATAAGTGTGGTGAAAATGGGATATGTAGCAAAGAACAGTGTCATCTATGACATCATCAAGGTGGCAGATGGAGTCACTGGCCCCACATCCAACCCAACCATTATATTCATAAAAATATTCCACAATAACAGCATAGACTGGCCAAAAGGTGGAATTCCAAGGAGAGGCCATGTAATAGTGCTGTTGGACATGTTGGTGAGTGTGAAATTATTGAAGAAAGCACTCCCAGGAGTATAGATGATGTTATGTTAAATTTGATGTTATCTAGATGACTTAGCATGTACACAGAAAATCTCTCTCTCTCTCTCTCTCTCTCTCTCTCTCTCTCTCTCTCTCTCTCTCTCTCTCTCTCTCTCTCTCTCTCTCTCTCTCTCTCTCTCTCTCTCTCTCTCTCTCTCTCTCTCTCTCTCTCTCTCTCTCTCTCTCTCTCTCTCTCTCTCTCTCAACTTTTATTTTGGCTGTTAGTTTCTGAATTGACAGTCTGGACTGCCACCCTGCATGTTATTCAGTGTTTTCTTGGAACACCAAGAAATTAATGGCTAGTGTCAAAGTCAGTTCATATTTTTGTCAGTCTTGAAATGTCAGCTATACAGGTAGCAGGATAGAATATACTTTTAAAAGAACCTAGATAAAATGCATGAAATTTCCTAACTTTGATTCAGAAGTTGCCAAATTATAAAACTATTTGTACTCATTATTTTTTTATTGATTATTTTCATCTTTATTAATTACTTTTTTACACATTCAACTTAAATATAATTTAAAGATATAAGATGCTCATTTTGCTGTCAGAAAATGAAAGTGTACTTGCTGTTCTCTCCTGCACCATGAACAGTGCCAGAATTACGAAGGCAGGAAAGAGGGAGTCATCAGCACAGAGAAAGTCTGTGTTTTCAAATATAAAGAAGAGCATCTCACCTGCTACTCAAATTCACCAGGATGCCCACACAACATAGGTAAGCTCTCCTCCCAATTCCTTATGTTGTCAGTAGTGCATTTTAGTTACCTCAGTTGATTTAGTTACCTTAGTCGATTGTGCTACCAAGAACCCATGATTAACATGTCTTGGATCAAGTTACACAAATCTCGATTCCTGTTGTTTTTCATCTGCTTATATTGTAATAAACTCGGAGCTTGATGTTACATTTTTTTATTTGCTCTCACACCTAGCAGCAGTTTGTACTCTAGAATGTGCTCCAGAAGTTAACAGAAGGTTATGGAGCATTAAAATGTGCACTGTAGCAGGGTTATGACATCACGGAAGCTCACAATTGATACACTTACCACATGAGTTGGGAGGGGTTACAATGATGATGATAAACCTCTCACAGGGCTCTGTGGCCCCTCAACTCCTCTTACATAATCAAAACTTAATTTCTTTTATGAATAATATCTAATGTTTTTCTAATCAACTATCCCAAGCGAATGATGGAGAGGTTGGGAAGGATGAAGGAAGTAGTATCCCTAAAAACAAAACCTTCATATCAGCCACTAGTCAGCTGTTCAAACAGCATATTTTCAGTACCAATTGTGATCGAGATGCAAGATGCTTCTGTACTGTACAGTGCTGTATTCTCCTACACATTGGACATTCACATCAATACATTATATATAATAAAGAACAAAAAATTATGTATTGTATATCTATCAGACTTTGCCGCATTATTCAGACAATCATCCAGTTATTGGTACAATCATACAGTTGTATTTTTTTATCCGGAAAAGTGAAGTATGGAAATTCAAGGGTCAATATTGTACTTTAGTTCTTTACTATTTTGGTGGACGATAATAAGAGATCCAAAAATATGATATACGATAGACCTAATTTTCTGTGGAATACTACGATATCGGGTGAATCTAGCAACTGCATCTGGAGTTGGTGATATCTCCCATTTTTTTATATTTTCCATTAAACCATAAACACTAACCATTTTCCTGGCTCCCTTGCATAGAGAACGCTGAGGAAGTAGCAGTCAGGCTGTTTGACTGGTTTAGACAACATGGCTTCTTACTCTCCTCTTTCACTGAAGCTGACCTACCTACTCGCAAAATTGTGGATCTTAGTGGAAGTGGACTCTTTATCATCAACTGCCAGGTTTGTGCATATATCAAGTTGTAATTCACAAGAGCTTGAACTATACCTATGGAGTTCAACATATTTTGTCCTTGTGTCTATTTTTGAATATATATTGTTGAATTTACTTATTTTGATTGATGCTCTCTTTTCCATTATGCAAAGTATTACAACATTTTTCTTCATTTTAACTCCATCCCTAACTTTGTAACCTGAATCTTACCCTTTATTTTGTATGTTCATTTTGCCCCCAGTCTTGTATCATTATTGTTCCTCACATGTACTCTAACCAAATGTCTGTCTTGGTGTATGTGGTCTATTCCAGGTGGTGAAGAAGAACATATACCCAGCTCTGGTATCCCCAATGGTTGTTTTGAGGGTGCGTGATGGCACTCGCTCACCATACAAGTTTGAAAAGGCAAGTGTTGTTCTGTCCCGAGGAGGCCCTTGTAGCATCTTAGTCACTATCAGGTTGCATGAAGGAACACATTCATTTGTGGAGGATGAGAAGCAAGAGACTCCCTGAGGTAGACCACTTCAGAGGAGAAAGGGACACAAGTAGCAGACAATAGGAAGTGAAAGTTCAGAATTACAGGTTAGTGGAGTGGAGTGGAGTGGTTACTATCATCTTTTACTGCTGTAAGAGTGCATTTTTTGTATCAGCAACATTATCTGCATTATTCATCTTGGATTGTGGATATGAAGACTGCTACTTGGTCCCGTGAATGATATTCAAAATTGGATATTTAGTCAGTGGAACATTTTATAAGTATTTGCATGACACAGTATTGCAGTTTCTGTGAGTAGTATGGAATGTAAATGTGACATATAGTATTCCCTCACATTTTCCAATCAGAGGCCATGAATGTTAACCACCTTATTTTCCAGATTATAAGACAACTTTGTGTATGATGACCCCGAATTTTTGAGGGAAAAATTTAGGTTTTGAGCTATTACCCCCTTATTGTGGTGGGAGCTGCTGCTCACATGGTTGGCTGAAGGGCCCTGGCGAGCCATAATATAGCCACTCCCTCACTACCGCTGTTGCCAGTTTCAAAATACAGCAATCTCAAACTAGTCATTCTAGGTGTGGGGTGTGGGCTTCACACCCCCCCACACTATTGCCACTTTTCCATAGATCACAAGGTTGCCTTCATTCTCCAACCCCACTTCATCTCCTCTATTCTCTGTTTGTCTTTTTCTCTCCCTCAGTTTCTATATAAATTGTTGTACTTATGAGATTATTTCCAAAATAATTTCAACTTTTGTTCCACATCAACCTTGAAGTAAAAAATCAAGGTATGTTTTATGTACAAAGGTCATCCCCCATTCTAACTGTGGCACATGAGCAGGGGAGTGCAACCTTGCCAATACCTCTACTTGACCTATACAGAAAACTTGTCCTGATTTTTACCTCAGTGGTGATGTGGAACAAAAGTATGATGGAGAATGCTATATTGGAAAGACAGGCTCCCCCCTTTTCATGCTGATTTGATTTTATGGTGTGATGAGCTGTGATGGATATGACTGGCTACCTCAACATAAACAGTATTTTATTGACATCATGGTTTCTGTTAGCCTAATCAGCAACTGATGATTATGATTATGGCGTGGCTGGGTGCATCGACATGTGACGCTGTCAGTAAACATTCATCAGCTATATAGAAAAAGCCCTCTCTGTCATGCAGCCAATAAATTGTGTATTTACCCAGTTGTAGTTTTACAGGGCCTGGACTTTATGCTCGTGTGGCCCCGTCTCCATATCTACACTTATCCAATTTCTCTTTAAAACTATACACACTCATTGCTGACACCACTTCCTCACTCAAACTGTTCGAAGTCTCAACACATCTTTGTGGGAAACTATATTTTTTAATATCTCTCAGACATCTTCCCTTCCTCAGTTTCTTATTATGCGATCTTGTGCTTCTAATGTCAAATTCTTCTCTCAGGATCAGTTTCTCATTATCCACTTGATCCATTCCATTAATCAATTTATAAACTTGTATCAGATCCCCTCTCTCTCTTCTCTGTTCCAGGATTCGTAGATCCATAGCTTTTAGTCTCTCCTCATATGCCATCCCTTTAAATTCTGGAACCATTTTTGTAGCCATTTTTTGTAGTCTCTCCTATTTCCTTATGTGTTTCTTTTTATGGGGGGTCCACACAACTGCATATTCCAAACTGAGTCTTATTATAGTACATATCAATTTCTTCATCATTTCTTTGTCCATATAGTGAAATGCTAATCCACTATTCCTTAGCAAATTATATGTCTCTCTGAAAATTCTATCTACAGTAATACTCTGCTTAACTAACGTTCGTTTAACGAATTTCCGGTTTAACATACTATATAAAGTTAGACCAAAAATCCGCATAACGTACAACCGCATCCGTTTTAGCAAATTTTCTGGGTTTGAATTTGCCGGGTGAGGGACCGAACGCGGTAGTTTCGTTGTGATTGGCTGGCTCCCCGCCTCTGTTCTAGCGCTCCTGGAGCTGGATCCAAGATTCTTTAGCAATGTCAGAGCAACCTCTTGCAGCAAAATGGCATCCATGAATGCTTGGAGGGACGGCGACAAGGTTACTATCAGGTTGCTCTGAGGTTTCTAAGGAATACCACCTCTGGAGGTGGTGTTACTGTCTTATATATGCATTTATGTTCACAAAACATTTCTATTAGCTTTTTACAAACCTTGCTCCCAAGAAAGGATTGTTTTGTAATGCATAAAGTGAAATCTTACATGGAATGCCAAAAAATAAAGCAGAGATGAGATGAGCCATAGATGAAGCGGGAGACTCACGGCCACTCGGCTGCTTCTTCTTCTTGTGACCCTTTTGCTTGCGTGTTACTTTCATCATGATGTTTATGTTTTCACTCCTCTCTTGCCTGCTATAATGGATATCATATCTTAGTATTCATATACGCTCATGCCACGAGGATAATCTTAACTCCGTGGCACTGAGTGATAGTGAATTACTAATGAAATACTGCGGTATTTCATTAATAATTCACTGTCAATCAGTGCCACGGAGTCGAGGTTATCCTCATTGCATGAGTGTGTATGAATACTAAGATATGATATCCATTATAGCAGGCAATAGAGGAGTGGAAACAAATATCATGGGGAAAGACAACACGCAAGCTAAAAGGGTCACAAAAAGAAGAAGCAGCGGCCGAGTCGCTGCGAGTCTCCCGCTTCATCTGTGGCTCATCTCATCTCTGCTTTATTTTTTGGTATTCCATTAAGATTTCACTTTATGCATTACAAAACAATCCTTTCTTGGGGGAAAGGTTTGTAAAAAGCTAACAGAAATGTTGTTTTGTGAACATAAATGCGAGAATGTGAGAAAATTTGTATGTAGCTCCTCTAACTTCCAATGACTCATATGACATCATAAAAGTAGTGGTAAACCGGTGGCCCAATATGCTAAACGTATATATATATATATATATATATATATATATATATATATATATATATATATATATATATATATATATATATATATATTTTTTTTTTTTTTTTTTTACCCATGTGGTATGTTGGGGACCAGCCCAGAACGCATTCCCCCTATTTCCATTATTTCCTATGGGAAAATTACGTCCAGTTAATGAATTTTCGCTCTACGAACAGCTTTGACTGTACAAGCAACCCCCGCTTAACAAATGGGTTACGTTCTTAAAAAAAACATTCATTAAGCGAAACATTTATAACAAGTTTAACCCCTAACTTGATCTTCCATTGAGAGGAAATGAAGCGACAGTGCATCACAGTACAGTAAAAGGTTTAATGAATGTAAAAATTTTGAAATTAAACATTTAAGCAGTTTAATTTAAGACTACAGGTTACTCTCGATTTACACTATAAATGCATTCCAAGAGGAATCGCATATATCAAAATTCGCGTAAAACAAACATGTTATTTTCATAAGAAACAATAGATAATAGGGGGAATGCGGGATGTGGTCCAAAAAAATTTGTACAAAATACTCTATTTATTTGACTAAATTAACATGTTTTTTATTATTTACCATTCTAAATACTAGAAGTGTATCTAAAATAAAGGGAAAAAGCAAGAAATAATGAGAAAGCAAAAAATAATAAGAGAAAACAACAAAACAAAGAATACGTAAACACAACACTCACTGCGTCACTGCCTTCATCACTCACACCACAGTCAGTCACCATCTTCCTCTGAGCTTTACCACTTTATCAAAAATCCACTTATCAAAAATGCAGAAGATGAATTATAGGCAGATTGAAGAGATTCCGTCTGTACTCTGTGCTGGCAGACTGCAAATGAGTCTCGAGAAGAGCGGAGCTCCCACCTATCGGCCAGCTGCGGAACTCTCTGGCGTGCAGTTTGAAATTGCCTCTGGTGCTCAGTTTGAAAATGGGTTGGACCAAATCGCGTATAAGCAAACCGATTGCGCAAATTAGATTAATTATATTATTTTTTCGGTCACATTATAACAAAAACCCGTAAATCAAGAGTTACCTGTATATATATATATATATATATATATATATATATATATATATATATATATATATATATATATATATATATATATATATATACACACACACACACACAGTAAGTCCTCGTTATACGGTAGTTCTTTATCCGCTAAATTCACAGTTATGGTATTTGGAAATTACTACCCTCAATTCGATATACGGTAAGTAAAAATTCAGATATGGTATCCGCTCATGTCTTCCGAGAGGGCCCAGCGCAGGGTAGCAGGGGTGATGACGTCATCCATGCCACACCTCCCTGCCACTCACATTACTGACTTCAACTTGAGCACCCATGGAGCCTGTTATCTCTTCCTCTCCTCCCCTTTTTTTTTTTTAACTGCATTACATATTACTGACATGCATTACTAATTAGATGAATAAATGGAATATTAAAGGGTCTGTTGTAAGCACAAATATATTCATAATAATTATAGCAAACAGTAAAAGCCTACTACCAGCAGCAAACCATGCAGCAACTGATAAAGGGCACAGATGGGCCTGGCAAGCCTACTATTAGAGAATGGTGGAAGTCATATAACATCAAGCACGCCTTAGATAACATCAAGTCATCTTGGGATGAAGTGAAGACGTCTTCCATGAGCTTGGCATGGAATAAAGTATGGCCAGAATGCGCGCATGACTTCCCAGGCTTCACTGAAGACGACATCAGTGCGATCAGAAATGACAGAGTAAATCTGTGCCATAGGGCTGGCTTTGATGAAGTTGATGATGAGGATGTTCAAGATCTTTTGGAAGGTCATGCTGAACCTCTCTCAAATGAACTTATAGAGCAAGACAAGGCATCACAGGAGACAGAAGAACCTGTGCATGGCCTGGACATCAAAACTCTTAGAGAATGTTTTGGTGGTATCAAAAAAGCTCTGGAAACCCTGAAGGAATGCGACCCAAATCCTGCCAGGAGTAGCAAAGTGGCTCATGACGTAGAGAAAAGTGTCAAGATTTTATCAAGAAATCTATGATGAAAAAACAAGAAAAACCAAACAGTCCTCCATCTACTCGTTCTTCAAGCCAGTCAGACATGCCATCCCTGTCACACTTGCTGTGCTACAGCTGGCCCTTCCACATCCGCTGCCTTCCTCCATGTCCTCCTTCTTCAAACCAGTGAAACATTCCAACTCTGCTACAGCTTGCCCTTCCTCCATATCCTCTTTCTTTAAATCAGTGAAACATGCCGACCGTGCTACAGCTGACCCTTCCACAGTGCAGACGATGACATCTTATCTTCGTCTGCACACTCAGTGGAAGATGAGTAAGGGCTGAAATCCCTATTGTGCCTTATTCTCGGAAGGGACATCATCTGATAGAATACATGGCGAGTGAAAGGTAAATAAAAACGTTTTGTTTATTTCTTTTGCGCAGTACTTTACTTTTTTTTTATTTATTTTTTTTATGACGATTTTCATGTATTTTAATTTCTGTAGGGGTGACTTTTGACGTGCTGGAGCACATTCCCTATTATTACATGTTATAATGGGTTCAGTATACGGTAATTTCAATTTACGGTAAGGTTTCCAGGAACGCATATATATATATATATATATATATATATATATATATATATATATATATATATATATATATATATATATATATATATATATATATATATATATATATATAAATAAATAATGTAGACGCATGTGTGTGGCTGCAGTATGAATTCCAAGGTACCGTGGCCCTCATGTCCACCACGGGGTTAAAGGGTTATTTTTTACGTTCGGTATATAAGATGACCCCTTTATTTAGGAGCCTAAAAATTGGCAAAAAAAACTTGTCTTATAGTCTGAAAAATACAGTAACATTATATTGTGTTGGACTGTCCTCACTAATGCATTCAAGAAAGTTAAAAACAAAGGATAAGAACATATCAATATGCTGATAACCAAAAGGTAGTGTGTTTATTTCATGTTACTTTTCACCTTTCACTCATGACAGATCAACTACAATCCCACTAAAATTGTTAGCAACCAAAAGCTGGTCATGGGCGACTGTGGCAGCCTAGAGGTTGATGTCCTGGTAACGACCAATGTCATCCCACCTGAATTGGATGAACTAGAGGTACAGTGTTCTTTTCCTCTCTCACATTGCTTAGACACCTCTTGCTTTCTGGGTCACTGTCTTCTCTCATATGTTCTTTTACTTATTATGTGTATGATTACTTCTTCTATATGTATTTGCTGCACACATAACATAATGAAGTGACATTTATGATGCAGAATGCACAAAATGATGCACAAGGCATCAACAAACCAATGTACTAATATTGCTGCTGTCATGCCCTCTAATCTTGCCTTCCTTCCAGGTTGGTAGCTTTGTGCAGTTAAGAGGTGTGGACTGTTGTCCAATAAATCACAATGACCAGCCTAATGACAATCGCATACTGATCTTCAGAATACAGAATCAAGACGGATTCATTAAAATACTCAGTGATGATGATCCACAGCTATTGCATCTCAAAAAGTAAGTCTCTGTAATTCTACTTTGAAACATTATGGAAAGTGGCCATGAGAGGCTCTCATATGAAACAAAACATCAGTTAGAACACTTAAAGAAATATAAATCCAACACCTCACTAGTCAGGCCAGGATGGTCACTAGGCTACATTCACATTCTCCGCGCTCCGTGGAGAGCGGACGTGCCTCCTGCGCATGAACGGCATCTAAATAACACTCCACACACTAAGCAATGTGCTTGAGTGAGAATAGTTATTGCTATTCAGGGGCGACCAGAGCGAGTGAACGAGTGTACAGAGTGAACGTAGCCTGGTGACGTGTACATGGGAGTGATCGGAGGTGGGAAAACCTCCACACTCCAAACGACAGAGCGGGAACCCACAAAGGCCAGCCATAGCAGTCGCCAACGCATCCAACCACACACGTAACTACCAGGCCTGGCCCCCAGTGACCACACACCCACATGTTCCCAGGAAAAGTAAGGAAAAATGGATAGACCGGTAAGGAATAAATTACCAAATTCAAAATATGTTGATGAGGCCCAGGGAGCAAAGCCGAAAGTGGCCAGTCAAAGCATGAGTCCAGCTTCAACAGGGGCAACATTGCAAGGTAGATTGGTGATGTTGGAGAAGAGATTTGAGGAGTTAGTGAAGGAATTAAAAGTTCAGAGGAGTGAGGAGGAGCAGGATAGAGAATTCCGCAAGGCTTTGAAGGAAAGAGTTAAGAGACTGGAGGAAAATGAAAACGATTGGTGGATGAGAATGCGCATTTGAAGGTGGAGGTTGAAAAATACAAGAGACGGTTGGAGGAGAAAATGGAGAGAGTAGTAAAGGAGAAAGATGACTTTAAGGAAATGATTAGTGAGCAGAATGAAAGGTTTGAAAGGAATGGGAACTGAAGAAAACACAATGGACTGAGTCGAGGGAAGCAGAGATGGTTGGATTACAAGAAATAATTAAAGATCAGTTGAAGGAAGACAAAAAAGAAAGGTCCAAGGAACTGGTTAATGTAATGAAGAATAAGGAAACATTGATAAGGGAAATAGCAGAAAAGAAGAAGAGTGTGTTAATATTTGGGATGAAAGAACAAAATATAACATATAAGCCTAAGAGAATTAAGGAAGAATTAAAAACGGTAAGAGATCTGTTCAAAAATCTAAATGATGATGAAAAAAAAGACCTACAAGAAGAAGTGGAAGAGATCCATAGACTGGGTCCATATAAGGAGGGAGTGAACAGACCGATTAAAGTAGTACTGAAGTCACAACAATCTGGGAGGATGTCCTATATAGAACATCAAAGTTAAGAGAGATAGAAGGTTGTAAAGAGGTGTTTGTGAGAAAGAATAGAAATGAGGAAGAGAGGAGAAGATATAAGGAATTGGTGGAAGAGGCGAGAAGGAAAAATGATGAGCGGTCTGAGGAGGAAAGAGAAAAGTTTTTGGAGAGTTATAGGAGAGAGAGTCAGAAAGTGGTATGTGGAAAGAAGGAATACGGAGGAACCCCTAGAGGGAGCAGTGGGTGGACCGTAATGTATACTAATATAGATGGGATACTGTCAAGTAGATTGGAATTGCAAGACTATATGATAGTGGAGAAGCCTGATATAGTGTGTTTGACTGAGACAAAATTGCATGAAAAAACAAAGATAAATTTGGATAATAAATATAATATATGGAGAAAGGATAGGGAGAGTAAAGGTGGAGGAGGAGTTATGATTATGACGAAGAAATAAATAAATGTGGATAAGGTTTGGTATGGGAAGAACAATGCAGAAGTGATAAGCATAAGGATAAAAAGTGATGGAAAAGAATTAATAATCATGGTGACCTATGTACCTCCTAAAACAAATTCTTGGACATTAAGGAATACGACAATATGATCAAGGATACTTTACAGAGTTTGGAAAGTGTATTATCTGGAAAAGAAAGGTGATACTAGTAGGAGATTTTAATTGTAAGGAGGTGGATTGGGAAAATCTAGTAAGTGGTGTTGGAGAAGAAGCATGGGAGAGAGATTTCTTAATCTAATGATGGAAAATATGATGGAACAGAGGGTGAAGGAAAATACTAGATATAGAGGAGATGATGAACCGGCTAGACTGGATTTGGTGTTAACAAGAGAAGTGTACCTATGTGGAGATATACAATACAAGTGTCCTTTGGGAAAGAGTGATCATGTGGTTATGGAAATGCAGATAGCAACAACACAGCGAAGGAAGGACGAGACATACAGGAGTGGTAGATTGAATTATAGAAAGATGGACACAGAAAGTTTGAAAAATTATTTCAGAAAATTAGATTGGGAGGAGATGTTACAAATCAGAGAAGTGCAAAAGAAATATGAGATTTTTATGAAATATTATAAAGAAGGAGTTATGAAATTTGTACCAAAGTATAAACCAAGAGAGGAAGGAAGAAAGGATTGGTTTAATGCAACTTGTGTTAAGGCTAAGGAAAAGAGAGATGTGGCTTGGAAAAGATGGAAAAGAGCAGGAATATACTAAATAAGGAGAATTATAGAGTGGCAAGAAATGAGTATGTGAGGGTAAGGAGGAGGAAGAAAGAAAATTTGAAAAGATATTGTAGACAAGAGTAAGGAACATCCAAAATTGTTTTACAGGTTCATAAATGGTAAACTTAAAAGAGAGAGTCCATTGAAAGATTAAAAGGAGAGCAAGGGATAGTAGATGACCCTAAGAATATAGCGGAATTGCTAAATAATAGGTTTCAGCAAGTATTTACTAAAGAAACAATGTTTGTAAAGCCACAGAATGTACAAGGAAATGTGCACATGGAGGACATTAAGATACCTAAAAGGAGTTATATAAAATGTTGGAGGAACTTAAAGATGATAAAGCGATGGGACCAGATGAAGTTTCAGGAAAATTATTGAAGGAGTGTAGAGAAGAATTGATTGATCCATTATATGATATTATAAGGTGCTCATTAGAAACAGGGAAGTACCAGTAGAGTGGAAGAGAGCTGAAGTGGTGCCCATTTATAAGGGAGGCAGTAAGGAAGAGCCTCTTAACTATAGACCTGTGTCTCTAACAAGTGTGGTCGGTAAGATTTGTGAGAGGGTGATAAAGAAATATTGGATACGGTTCCTGGAGGATCATAAGTTATTATCGGATCATCAATTTGGCTTCAGGAAAGGGAGGTCATGTGTAACAAATCTACTGAGCTTTTATTCAAGAGTGGTTGACAAAATACAGGAGCGAGGGATGGATGGACTGTGTATATTTGGATTTAAAGAAAGCTTTTGACAAGGTACCTCACGAGAGACTGTTATGGAAAGTAGAGATTTATGGAGGACTGAAAGGAAAAGTGTTAAAGTGGATGGAAAACTACTTGAGATGGAGGGAGATGAGAACGGTAATAAGGGATGCAAGGTCGGACTGGTTGGTGGTGGAGAGTGGAGTCCCACAAGGCTCAGTGCTGGCACCAATACTTTTCCTGGTATATATAAATGACATGCCAGAGGAGTAAACAGTTATATTAATTTGTTTGCGGATGATGCGAAGTTGTGTAGGTGTGTGAAGAGTGAAGAAGATTGTGAAATTTTACAGGCAGACCTGGATAAGATTTGGGAGTGGAGCAAGAGGTGGCAAATGGAATTTAATCTGAGCAAAAGTCATGTGATGGAGATGGGAAAGAGTGGAAGACGGCCAAGAGGGTCATATAAGATGGGTGAAGAAGTAGTGTTGAAAAAGGTGGAAAAGGAAAAGGATTTGGGAGTGATAATACAAGACCATGGGCAGTTTGAGGCTCATATTGATAAGATGTTTGGAGAAACGTATAATTTGATAAAAATATTGGATTAGCCTTCCATTATATGGATAAAGATATGATGAAGAAATTAATTAGTATGGTAATTAGACCAAGATTGGAATATGCTGGAGTGGTTTGGTCCCCTTATAAAAAGAAGCATATAAGGAAGTTGGAGAGATTGCAGAGAATGGCAACAAAATGGTTCCGGAATTGGCAGAAATGACCTATGAGGAGAGATTAAAAGAAATTAATTTGCCTACCTTGGAACAAAGAAGAGAAAGAGGAGATTTAATACAGGTTTATAAACTGTTGAATGGACTGGATGAAGTGGATAATGAGCAAATGATGTTGAGAGAGGAAAACTTAAGTAGAACTACAAGATCGCATAGTAAAAAGATAGCCAAGGAATATGCTTGAAGGATGTGAAAAAATATAGTTTCCCACAAAGATGTGTGGAGGTGTGGAATGGTTTGAGTGAGGAGGTGGTGTCAGCAAGGAGTGTGCATAGTTTTAAAGGAAAGTTGGATGTGTGTAGATATGGAGACGGGGCCACACGAGTATGATACCCAGGCCCTGTAAAATTACAACTAGGTGAATACAACTAGGTGAATACACACCGCGCTCCATGGAGAGCGGACGTGCCTCCTGCTCAGAGTGGCATCTAACTAACACTCCACACGCTAAGCAATGTGCTTGAGTGAGAATCGTTATTGGTATTAAAGGGCGACCAGAGCGAGTGAACGAGTGTACAGAGTGAACGTAGCCTGGTGGCGTGTACATGAGAGTGATCAGAGGTGTGAGAACCTCCACTCCAAACGACAGAGCGGGAACCACACAAAGGCCAGCCATAGCAGCCGCCAACACATCCCACCACACACACGTAGCTACCAGGCCTGGCCCCCAGTGACCACACACCCACATGCTCCCAGGAAGAGTAAAAAAATGGATAGACCGGTAAGAAATAAATTACCAAATTCAAAATATGCCGATGAGGCCCAGGAGCAAAACCAAAAGTGGCCAGTCAAAGCATGAGTCCATCTTCAACAGGGCAACAATGCAAGGTAGATTGGTAATGTTGGAGAAGAGATTTGAGGAGTTGGTGAAGGAATTAAAAGTTCAGAGGAGTGAGGAGGAGCAGGATAGAGAATTCTGCAAGGCTTTGAAGGAAAGAGTTAAGAGACTGGAGGAAAATGAAAACGATTGGTGGATGAGAATGCACACTTGAGAGTGGAGGTTGAAAAATACAAGAGACGGTTGGAGGAGAAAATGGAGAGAGTAGTAAAGGAGAAAGATGACTTTAAGGAAATGATCAGTGAGCAGAATGAAAGGTTTGAAAGGAATGGGAACTGAAGAAAACACAATGGACTGAGTCGAGGGAAGCAGAGATGGTTGGATTACAAGAAATAATTAAAGATCAGTTGAAGGAAGACAAAAAAGAAAGGTCCAAGGAACTGGTTAATGTTATGAAGAATAAGGAAACATTGATAAGAGAAATAGCAGAAAAGAAGAAGAGTGTGTTAATATTTGGGATGAAAGAACAAAATATAACATATAAGCCTAAGAGAATTAAGGAAGAATTAAAACGGTAAGAGATCTGTTCAAAAATCTAAATGATGATGAAAAAAAAGACCTACAAGAAGTGGAAGAGATCCATAGACTGGGTCCGTATAAGGAGGGAGTGAGCAGACCGATTAAAGTAGTACTGAAGTCACAACAATCTGGAGGATATCCTATATAGAACATCAAAGTTAAGAGAGATAGAAGGTTGTAAAGAGGTGTTTGTGAAAAAGAATAGAAATGAGGAAGAGAGGAGAAGATATAAGGAATTGGTGGAAGAGGCGAGAAGGAAAAATGATGAGCGGTCTGAGGAGGAAAGAGAAAAGTTTTTTTGGAGAGTTATAGGAGAGAGAGTCAGAAAGTGGTATGTGGAAAGAAGGAATGCGGAGGAACCCTAGAGGGAGCAGTGGGTGGACCGTAATGTATACTAATATAGATGGGATACTGTCAAGTAGATTGGAATTGCAAGACTATATGATGGTGGAGAAGCCTGATATAGTGTGTTTGACTGAGACAAAATTGCATGAAAAACAAAGGTAAATTTGGATAATAAATATAATATATGGAGAAAGGATAGAGAGTAAAGGTGGAGGAGGAGTTATGATTATGACGAAGAAATAAATAAATGTGGATAAGGTTTGGTATGGGAAGAACAACGCAGAAGTGATAAGCATAAGGATAAAAAGTGATGGAAAAGAATTAATAATCATGGTGACCTATGTACCTCCTAAAACAAATTCTTGGACATTAAGGGAATACGACAATATGATCAAGGATACTTTACAGAGTTTGGAAAGTGTATTATCTGGAAAAGAAAGGTGATACTAGTAGGAGATTTTAATTGTAAGGAGGTGGATTGGGAAAATCTAGTAAGTGGTGTTGGAGAGGAAGCATGGGAGAGAGATTTCTTAATCTAATGATGGAAAATATGATGGAACAGAGGGTGAAGGAAAATACTAGATATAGAGGAGATGATGAACCGGCTAGACTGGATTTGGTGTTAACAAGAGAAGTGTACCTATGTGGAGATATACAATACAAATGTCCTTTGGGAAAGAGTGATCATGTGGTTATGGAAATGCAGATAGCAACAACACAGCGAAGGAAAGACGAGACATACAGGAGTGGTAGATTGAATTATAGAAAGATGGACACAGAAAGTTTGAAAAATTATTTCAGAAAATTAGATTGGGAGATGTTACAAATCAGAGAAGTGCAAAAAAATATGAGATTTTTATGAAATATTATAAAGAAGGAGTTATGAAATTTGTACCAAAGTATAAACCGAGAGAGGAAGGAAGAAAGGATTGGTTTAATGCAACTTGTGTTAAGGCTAAGGAAAAGAGAGATGTGGCTTGGAAAAGATGGAAAAGAGCAGGAATATACTAAATAAGGAGAATTATAGAGTGGCGAGAAATGAGTATGTGAGGGTAAGGAGGAGGAAGAAAGAAAATTTGAAAAGATATTGTAGACAAGAGTAAGGAACATCCAAAATTGTTTTACAGGTTCATAAATGGTAAACTTAAAAGAGAGAGTCCATTGAAAGATTAAAAGGAGAGCAAGGGATAGTAGATGACCCTAAGAATATAGCGGAATTGCTAAATAATAGGTTTCAGCAAGTATTTACTAAAGAAACAATGTTTGTAAAGCCTCAGAATGTACAAGGAAATGTGCACATGGATGACATTAAGATACCTAAAAGGAGTTATATAAAATGTTGGAGGAACTTAAAGATGATAAAGCGATGGGACCAGATGAAGTTTCAGGAAAATTATTGAAGGAGTGTAGAGAAGAATTGATTGATCCATTATATGATATTATAAGGTGCTCATTAGAAACAGGGAAGTACCAGTAGAGTGGAAAAGAGCTGAAGTGGTGCCCATTTATAAGGGAGGCAGTAAGGAAGAGCCTCTTAACTATAGACCTGTGTCTCTAACAAGTGTGGTCGGTAAGATTTGTGAGAGGGTGATAAAGAAATATTGGATACGGTTCCTGGAGGATCATAAGTTATTATCGGATCATCAATTTGGCTTTAGGAAAGGGAGGTCATGTGTAACAAATCTACTGAGCTTTTATTCAAGAGTGGTTGACAAAATACAAGAGAGAGAGGATGGATGGACTGTGTATATTTGGATTTAAAGAAAGCTTTTGACAAGGTACCTCACATGAGACTGCTATGGAAATTAGAGATTTATGGAGGACTGAAAGGAAAAGTGTTAAAGTGGATGGAAAACTACTTGAGATGGAGGGAGATGAGAACGGTAATAAGGGATGCAAAGTCGGACTGGTTGGTGGTGGAGAGTGGAGTCCCACAAGGCTCAGTGCTGGCACCAATACTTTTCCTTGTATATATTAATGACATGCCAGAGGGAGTAAACAGTTATATTAATTTGTTTGCGGATGATGCGAAGTTGTGTAGGTGTGTGAAGAGTGAAGAAGATTGTGAAATTTTACAGGCAGATCTGGATAAGATTTGGGAGTGGAGCAAGAGGTGGCAAATGGAATTTAATCTGAGCAAAAGTCATGTGATGGAGATGGGGAAGAGTGGAAGACGGCCAAGAGGGTCATATAAGATGGGTGAAGAAGTAGTGTTGAAAAAGGTGGAAAAGGAAAAGGATTTGGGAGTGATAATACAAGACCATGGGCAGTTTGAGGCTCATATTGATAAGATGTTTGGAGAAACGTATAATTTGATAAAAATATTGGATTAGCCTTCCATTATATGGATAAAGATATGATGAAGAAATTAATTAGTACGGTAATTAGACCAAGATTGGAATATGCTGGAGTGGTTTGGTCCCCTTATAAAAAGAAGCATATAAGGAAGTTGGAGAGATTGCAGAGAATGGCAACAAAATGGTTCCGGAATTGGCAGAAATGACCTATGAGGAGAGATTAAAAGAAATGAATTTGCTTACCTTGGAACAAAGAAGAGAAAGAGGAGATTTAATACAGGTTTATAAACTGTTGAATGGACTGGATGAAGTGAATAATGAGCAAATGATGTTGAGAGAGGAAAACTTAAATAGAACTACGAGATCGCATAGTAAAAAGATAGCCAAGGGAATATGCTTGAAGGATGTGAAGAAATATAGTTTTCCACAAAGATGTGTGGAGGTGTGGAATGGTTTAAGTGAGGAGGTGGTGTCAGCGAGGAGTGTGCATAGTTTTAAAGGAAAATTGGATGTGTGTAGATATGGAGACGGGGCCACACGAGTATGATACCCAGGCCCTGTAAAATTACAACTAGGTGAATTACATGAGCCACTTTTTGTGGTAAGTGGCTGAAGAAAGAAAAAAAAAAAATCCACCCCTTTATTGCCTGTTATAATGGATATCATATCTTTGTATTCATATGCTATCATGCCACGAGGATCACCTTGACTCCGTGGCACTGAGTGATAGTTCAGAGGTGCTCAGCTGTTCCTTTTCACAGATTTTACTCCTCAGTCTGGAGCTAACCCGCACTGAGACTGGATTGGTTCTCTGCGCTTTCACCTTGTGTCCCATACTATGACATCCACGTGTGGCGTGGTAAGGCTTGTAAAAATCTGATAGAAATGTTGTTTTGTGAACATAAATATATATACGAGACAGTAACACCTCCTTGGGAGGTGGTTTTACCAGCAACTTGCTAGCAACTTCATTACCATGGCAACAATGTCTCCCTATGCATTTGTGGATACCATTTCTTGGCCAGCAGTTGCTCCACTCGTTGCAAATTTCTTGGATCCTGGCCCAGTGCAGTTCCCACCAGAAGCAGTGTAGTGAATTGATTGATGTCCTACACCATTTCTTTCACTAATTGATATCTAGTTTTCAAGTTATGACTTTTTTCAACTTATGCTGACCTCTTATCCCCAACAATCTTAGGGATCTGTGGGAAATGTGGTGTTTGGGTGAGGAAGAACTGAATTGAGTAACACACGTCAGGGAAGAGGAGGCCGATAGCTGGTGGGAAGGCCAAAGAAAATGTGAAAGGAGTGTGTGATTGAGGATATGTATTAGTTCCGAATAGAACATATAGCACAAGATTGCCAGTTGTGGAACACAGTCATTGCCTGTCCAACCACACCCTAAATGGGAAAATGAGGACAAATGAAAATGATGATGATGATGACGTTGCAGAAGAGGTTGCAAGTTAACAAAATCACACCAAAAATTTCTCAAAACAAATAAAATTACATCAATAAAAATGTTGGCAGCAGTGGCGGTGGCGGCAGCTGCTGTGAGTGTTGTTGTGTTATTGGTAAGCAGCGGCAGCATTACTATCAATTCGCTACACTGATTTAATTTTTTTTTTTATCCCAATATTTTTGTGTACAATTAAGTTGAAGTTAGGTTAGGTCACTACATGTCTCACCAGAAAAACATACCTAAGCCACATGAGACACTCGTTGGTTGGGTGAAACTGAAAGTTGACCATAGCTTCTTGTGCAAATGACATTACACTCACATACACTCATTCAACCATTGACACATCCTCTAACCTCTTACGAATATTCCTTAGCAGAGTTTAAGCTTTTTGCACCACAAATAGACTTAACACCTCCTGACATATAAATAAGCACTATTCTCACAAATGATAATCACCAATATCAATCCATCCCGCCTCTCACAATAGACAACAATGTGATTTCTCACTCACACATAAAGTCTTGAGCATGACATACAATACTTCTGTGTCATTCAAATAACACTTATTTAGAGGAATTCAATACGTACATCACTGTCTATTGTGACTTAGTAGGCAGGGGAGTGTTGGTAGCAGCAGCTGGCACCCGGTTTGAATTTACAGATAATCTAATTTTGGCCATAAATTATTTTTTCATGCCACCTTCAAATATTTGAATATTGCAAAATTTGGATCATCAGTGTTCAAATTAATGGACTTTTACTATATTACCATTATTCACTTATTTATCCTTTTCATCATGTAGCCTAAATATCTGGTTTATTGCTCGTGGATCAGCCATTGATAACTCTCACACACTTTCTTTACCCACAGTAGTGTGCTGGAGGCAACAGAGCAAGAAAAACATGGAAGCAGTGGACAACTATAGATAGTCTGCCTGAGCATTTATTTCTCACAGCTCCAGCTTCTCATTATATCTCATTCACCTTTGTATTCATTCTGCATAGCTTCCCTCATCCTCACTCAAACTACCATTATCATTTTCTCTTCTTTCACTGAGCTTTTCATTTATTTAAAGCATTATATATAATTCCACATTGATGTTCTTAAAAGAAAATGTAAAGTAATGGAAAAGGGTTCTATTCAGGCAGTCCAATTAAGTTTTGTCTTCAAATTTCTTCCTGATATAGTTTGAGTCATGGGGAGTAGCAAAGAATTAGACAAAAACCTCAAAGGTTTATCTGAGGAAAAAAATAAAGCAAGCATAAGGATTCTAGTTAAAGCTAAACTTTACTTATTGGGTTAATTATTTATGAAAATTTTGCTTTGGTGATTTTTTTTTTTTTTTTTACCATCTAATTGTGAATTAATGTTTATTGAGCATCAGAAAGTATGTCAGCCAGTCAGTTACCTTATCATGCATGCAAAGGTAACTTGTTCATTGCAACACTGGCCCGTGAATGTTCTAGTGCTCAAATAGTCAGGTTTTATATTCAAATATACCTTGTGTGTATATATATATATATATATATATATATATATATATATATATATATATATATATATATATATAAAAGGCTGATAGCAGAAATTGTATATCTTAAAGGCAGAGAAATCACCGTAGAAATTTTGATTCCTCCTTTCAACGTTTCGCCTTACACCAAAAGGCATTTTCAGGGCCTGACAATTAATAACAAAGTCTAAAAAAGACATTATCAAAAAATTTAATTTAAAACCAAAATTAGAACTATAAAAAATCACAATCCATTGTAAAAAAAAAAAAAAAAAAAAAAATGCAGATATTATCGAAATGTCTCCATTTCTACACTTATCTAATTTTTCTTTAAAACTATGCACACTCGTTGCTGGGACCACTTCTTCACTCAAACTGTTCCACGTCTCGACACATCTTTGCAGGAAACTATATTTTTTAACATCTCTCAGACATCTTCCCTTCCTCAGCTTTTTACTATGCAATCTTGTGCTTCAAATGTCATATTCTTCTCTCAGGATCAGTTTCTCATTATGTACTTGGTCTATTCCGTTGATCAATTTATAAACCTGTATCAGATCCCCTCTCTCCCTTCTCTGTTCCAGGGTTGGTAGATTCATAGCCTTTAGTCTCTCTTCATATGTTATCCCTTCAAATTCTGGAACCATTCTTGTAGCCATTTTTTGTAGTCTCTCCAACTTCCTTATGTGTTTCTTTTAATGGGGGGTCCACACTACTCTTGCATATTCCAATCTGGGTCTTATTATAGTATTTATCAATTTCTTCATCATTTCTTTGTCCATATAGTGAAATGTTAATCCAATATTCCTTAGCAAATTATATGTCTCTGAAAATTCTATCAATATGGCTTATCAGTTGATTGTTATCTTCCATTGTCACTCCCAAGTCATTTTCCTTTCTTACTTTCTCCAATTCTATTCCATCTCCCATCTTACAGATTCCCACGGGTCGTCTTTCACTCTTTCCCATTTCCATGACATGGCTTTTGTCCACATTGAATTTCATCTCCCACTTTTTACTCCATTCCCAGATCTTATTTAGGTCTTATTGGAGTATTTCACAATCCTCTTTTTGCTTTATAACTGCACAGTTTCGCATCGTCTGCAAACAGATTTATGTAGCTGTTCACTCCTTCAGGCATGTCATTTATGTATATGAGAAAAAGTATTGGCGCCAATACTGACCCTTTAGCACTCTGCTTTCTACTACTCTGCACTTGGACTTCATATCTTTAACTACCGTCTTTATTTCTCTCCCCCTCAAATAATTTTCCATCCATCTCAATGTGCTTCCTATTAAGTCACCCTTTTCCTCTAACTTGCACAATAATCTTGCATGTGGCACTTTATCAAATGCTTTTTTTGAAATCCAAATATAGTCAACCCATCCCTCTCTCTCTTGTACTCTGTTAACTATTCTAGAGTAGAAACTCAGTAAATTTGTTACACACAACTGCCCTTTTCTAAAAGCAAATTGGCTATTTGATAGTAATTTGTTGTCTTCAAGGAACTTGATCCATTGTTTCTTTATAACTCTTTCACACATCTTGCATATTACACTAGTTAGTGATGTTAGTGTGTGTGTGTTTGTGTGTGTTTATTTTATGAGGTGGTATTTTGAGAGAGTTGGCTGAACAGGTAGGTGAGTGCATTTTAACATCTTGTGACATGACTTGTCAGTGTGTCATGTAGTTAATTCCCCTGTTGTGGCCTGACACAGTGCTGGCTATTCTGATGCCATTTACTATCATTATGATTATCCAATAATGGTGCACTTTCATGCTAGTTATTATGATTATAATTATCCAATAATAGTGCATTTCTTTATCTTATTGTGTATCAGTGATTTTGTTTGTATGAAGGCATTGGTTGTTTATTCATCATCAATACATATCTAATTATTTTTTAATTTGAAATAACATTACAATCAGTAATGCTAAGTTACCTGCAATTGTTTTTATTAAATAATTTTCTTTTTTTCTTTACAATTAGATGCTTGAAACACGTTTTCCTGGAATTTTTCATACAGATTAATTAATTGTAAGATGCTGTTCATTGACATGAAGGAAAATAATATATTTTCACTGCAGAAAAAAATTGTAAAAATACTACTTATATGAAGTAAAATATAACATTTGTGGAGTACAAATCATGAGACTTTTGTTTTCTAGTTTGGTATTGTTATTTCCTCTGTAGAATTTAACTCTCCTACTTACAATATAGTTACAGGTTCCCAACTATGGCTTGTATTATCTAATGACCTCAGCCTTGCCTTATCTGGGGAATCTTGCATTTCATCTGCCTCAAAGCTCTCGCTTTCCATAGTGTCTTTTTTTTAAATGGCAGCATTTATGTTAGCAGTTGGCTCGGGGGGGGGAGAGAAGAACTAGAGATAATTCAAGACATCTAACTACATAGATAAGAAGCTGTTTTAGGTAGAGAAGAGATATGAAGTTTCCAGTTTACATTATAAGTAAATAACAGACCAAGGATATTCACTGAAGAAAAGGGTGAAAATTGAAGCTAGAAATGACTTGGTCCAATTTCATGGTAATGAAGTCGAACTCATCCAATAACTCTGGGTGTTGGGCAGAAGTATTATCTATTAAAAGGAGTCACTTCACTAGCAAGTTATTTTTGTTAAAGTAATCCCTCATACCAGGAGTAAAAACTTTATGGATCCATTCCAGGAAAAGCTGTGGTTACCCTGGCCTTACTTTTGGCCCTCTACATGACCGGTAAACAGCTTTTCATAGTGTTATTTATTTTTTAAACTTGCAGGGATTCTTTGAATGGGAAATGAGTTTTGGGTTCACTTTAAAACTGCTACTAGCATTGCCACACAGCAAAAGTTAGTCTGTCCAGACAAAGCATTTTTCCTTTTGGGCTATTTATATGTTCTTTTAGACATCAGTGGGTGTGCCAACCAAACAGGTTGGAAAGTGGTGTTTTGTGAGGGGGACAAATTCTGGATTAACGTTTTCTGGAGGATATTTGTCTGTGGTGACTCATTTGTGTTGGTAAGGAAACTGTGGCTGTGAATTAGTAGGTTAGCTTAGGCTAAGTCAGGTTACCTTTGGTTAGGTTGGCCTATATGAGTTGCCTTTGGGTTAAGTTGGGTTATTTATTTATTTTTTTTTTTAGGAAAACCAAAATAAATCAGATTTCGACTTTCCTAAAAATAATCTATGGAGACAAATGGCCATATATGGGAAAGGAAGGACTTGTGAATTTCAACCATATATATATATATATATATATATATATATATATATATATATATATATATATATATATATATATATATATATATATATATATATATTATTATTATTATTATTATTATTATGAGTAAGGGTTGGACCATAGCGAATGAACAGAAGACTACCCAGATGGAGCCCACACGCAACAATAAAGGGGTGTGTTGTAATTGGAGATAAGGTCATCGGATATTACTGGAGAAAGCGTCAGTCTCACCAGTACAAGAAAAAAAAAGAAACTGGAAAGTACTTTTTTTTTTTTAGGACATTTCTTCTGCACACTTTCCCTCGCAAAATATTCTGAAGTATATTAATGCTACCTAATACGTAAGATTTTCTTAGTACGCGAAAATCCCTGCATTAATATATGTGAGGTTAAGTTTGGTTAGGTGCCATCTATGGTTTTATGTGCACAAGCACGTACAACACGGAAATCTCGACATTTTGGAAAAATCACTAAGGATTTTCGAAATTCATTTTTTTTTTTTCCGACGATGAATAATGTTCATTTCATGTTCTAGGCATCAAAATATAATCACTGATGCATTCCAAAAATTAGGTACTGTCAAACTGACGCCTTTCTCCATCTACCGGTCATCGAGTTGAACGACTTTGTGCGGGTAGTCACGATGTAATTATTAAAAAAAAATCATTAATTAACAAAACGTACACACACAGGAGTAATAACACGGAATAATGCATTAAACGCAGGAAAAAAAAAAAATTTAAGGCGGGTTCCCACGTGTCAATTTGCGACTGAAATTGCAACTAGCGACTAGGAAAACCAGTTGCAAGACAAGACCAACATGGTTTTGTTCAGTCGATTTGCGACTTTGTTTACGTTATGACGTCACGGAGAAAGGTTTAAATATGTGGTGTCGATGTAGAGAACGGATTTTATAGTAGGGAAAAAGGGCACATCTGGGACCCTACAAGTGAATTCTACAACAAATAAAAGCTTACGCAAATCGGTGTTCGATGAGACAGCTGCCACTCTCCGACGACTGCTTCCCTCTATGCAGGGTGTTGTTGGTGAGGATTGAATACTTGTGATGATTTAATTTCATGGCAATCATCATCATCAGTAGAGGAAGTCATTTTGTCGGGTAGCTTTTTGTTTACATTCACTTCCCTCCAACCAGGCGATACTTCGATCCCAGTCGCTATTTGTGAATGTGTTCCAACCAGAAGGGCTCAGCCGATACTTCAAACAATTTCAGTTGCATATTGACACGTGTGAACCCTCCTTAACCATACCTAAACACTGAGACACAAAAAGAAACATGAAGCACACATTACCCGGTGGTACTTTAGCGTGAGGTCTACCGCCATATGTGGCCTACCCGGATGCAGCCTGAGGTCTCCCGCGTCCCTCCGGGACCCTCGCCGCGTAACAGACAAGTCAAGCCTATGTTACGTTGCCCTCTAAAGGGGTGTCAACTACACGGTCTGTTCGTACAGGAAATGAATTTTTCCATTATACGGACATGAGCAACAAATTGCACTGCAACCTGAGCCTGTGTGAAATAGAATTGATATTTCTCTTTGTATTAGATATCCTACCAATGTCCACAGTAACGACTCTCACAGGTAAATCTGTCAGTACTGTAACTGACTGATTCAACATGTGCCGAGAGGTGTGTACAGCCATAGTTTTTCATCAACGACGAAGAAAGGTGGTAGGAACAACAGATAACCCCATCCAAATTGATGAGGCAAGATTTGCTGGTCGACGGAAGTACAACCGAGGAAGGATGCTGAATGGAGACAACGCTCCTCTCTCCGAGAGAACTCGGAACAAGAAAACAACAGAAACCATGGGGGTAGAACTGATGGGCCTTGGATTTTTGGTCTTAAACAAGGTTCAGACTGTCGGTGGAATGGCGTGACCGCAACACTCTAATCCCTATTATTGAAAGGGAGTGTGCATATGGTTCGGTGATTCATTCAGATGAGTGGCCAGCTTATAGCAACCTAGATGTCATGAGGTACCAGCAACATTTTCTGGATCCAGTGACAGAAGCACACACGATCGTGGTTGGACGCTAAAACGGAGATTCTGAAGAGAATTTTTACCTTTCTTCCTTATCTATTTAAGTTATTCCTAGGATATGTACAAATTTAAGTATTTATTGCTAAAATAGATGTATGGAAATGTGTGATATCTATGAGGGAGGGATAATGCAGGCTGCAGCGGCAGACCTCACGCTATAGTGCTAACGGGAGATAGATCTCACGCTATAGTGTGGTAGACCTCACGCTAAAGTAGCACCCATTGCCCATCCAGAGAGAGACGGCAGGAGAGTGATGTAATGTAACTGATGTCCTTGCACTAGTCAGTAGCTCAATTCAGAAGGGTATGTGAGACACGAGTCCAGGTGCGTACTGACGATGTGTGAAACAGGAAAAGCTTCGTAAGTAAACGGAAGAGGACGAACGATGTGGCACAAGAACGAGCAGGAGTGATGGTAATTCAAGAAAATGAAAATTATTCCATGAGACGCCCTAACAGCTAAGGTTATATGGCACCGCTAGGGTTAACGGGAGAACGCTACATCTCCCACCAGGCAAGGATTCGATTAGGTGCGTTTACAACAATCGAATCGAATCGATCAATTCATGAAAAATCATTTCATTCGAGTCATTTTGAATCTGCATATTTCCAATCGACTGAGTCTCAACACATCTGATTCACATCACTCAGATGATATAGTACCAAGGCAGCTTTTGGGAAGTATGGACATATTAGCTTTTGTAGAAATAGAAGTGTCACAGTGGTTGAGGAAGCGTTAGCGTAGGTGTCGGTAACGAATATGGGTGCATGCAATTAATTCTAGAAGACCTAAATTTGGGAGCTTTGGACATTTGTTCCCAGATTTAGTTAATAATCCGGAGAGGTTTAAGGATTTCTTTTGGATAACCACAGGATAATTCAAGATGTTGGTGGAGCCTGTCACCAACAAGAAGTACTTGGCCTACAGCAGAAGCCATGTCAGTTCGTGACACTCTGAGAGAATACTTTGACTCGCCAGGTGGAGCTATCGAGTGGCAGGACAGAATGATCCACTGATACATACATTCACCGCGGAAGAAATAGGCGCACCAGTTGATACCATATTATCACATCTATTTGTTTAGGCTTAACGATATACAGAGGATGTTAAAACAATATAGCTATGTTAATTCTATTATTTTATCATATTGACTTTTACTTTGTGACGTGCCATACCATGGTATTTAGTGAACCAAATCAGAGGCAAAGGGGGTAATATAAGGAAGTTTGCACCCCTCCCCCACTCTGGCTGGTGCCTGGCTGAGTGGCGATTACATTATACCATGTACGCATTTCAAAGGTAGACGATACACCTTACAGTTGCCAAATGAAAATGTAAAACCATGTCCATAACGCTTTCTGTTGCCATTTGTCTTTAAAAAAATCCAGAATAGTATTGTCTAATAATTCGTAGGCTGCGGCAGTTCCTTCCAATTATGGTTCAATACAATATACCTACATGATTTCGACGCATAGGATCACTAGGATCATATATGGCAAGTTATTCTCTTACTAGATTGGTTATAACGTTCACTAGCATAGAACTTATTCCTCGGCTGAATCGCCTTGGCTGATGAAAAAATGGATCCAAACCAATAATAGATTCTGAATCGCCATGAATCAGCATGATTTGAATGAATTCGATTCGCCTGGTGTAAACGGTTACATAGAAACTAATGTGGCGAATCAACACCATTCATGAATCGTGTTTATTCTTCATGAATTGAATCGATTCGACTCGCTTGGAGTAAACTCATCCTTAACCAACTGCGTCACCCAGCTCCCTAGTATTTCGGGATATATATATATATATATATATATATATATATATATATATATATATATATATATATATATATATATATATATATATATATATATATATATATGACTGTTTTTACCCTCTAATTCTCACCTCCAGAATGTTGCATTTCTTGCTATTTCCTGTCTATTTTCATGCTAATTGCTCATCTGATCCTGCTAACTCCATGCCTTCCCTCCTCCTGCGGCTTCGCTGCACAAGTCTTTCTTCTTCCTCTCACCCCTAATCTGTCCAATTCACTAATGCAAGAGTTAACCAGTACTCTCAATCATTCATACTTTTCTCTGGTAAACTCTGGAACGTCCTGCCCGTGTTTGTATTTCCAACTGCCTGTGAATTGAATTAATTTAAAAGGGAGGTTTCAAGATATTTATCCCTTTCTTTTGGCTAATCATTTCGGACCTGCAAGGGAACTGGCAACTAAGTGGCCATTATTTCCATTTTTTGTTGCCTCTGGCAGGTTTCCCCTTTTACATTATATCTATCTATCTATCTATCTATCTATCTATCTATCTATCTATCTATATATATATATATATATATATATATATATATATATATATATATATATATATATATATATATATATATATATATATATATATATATATATATATATATATATATATATATATATATATATATATATATATATATATATATATATAGACACACACACACACACACATTTTTGTGCATCAAAAACATCTTTTTCGCATTTCCTTCCACGTGGGTAGTCATAGCGGCCGATCCTTTTCGTAGCTTAAATTTCTGAGACACATCTTGTGGTTGCTCTTCGTACTGTTCTTTTTAGTTTAGTAATATGTTTAGAGTCAACAAAAATACCACAAGACAAATGCATATTTCAGTGTGAGTCATATAAAAAAAAAATGTTAAGATAAGGACAAATACTGACCAGCTATCCTATTTTTTCCTTTTAATTTTTCTGATATTCTGGTATAAGCTTTTGTTGAGTGGTGTGTGTGTGTGTGTGTGTGTGTGTGTGTGTGTGTGTGTGTTATGCAATGAAATAAAATAAAACGTATCTTTTAACATAATTTATTTACAAACACAATTATAACAACTAAGCCTAAATAGAAGAATGCGGCGGACATAATACTTTGCGAAGGACTATGTACAGCGTCCCGCGGGGGAGGCTGCCCTGGACGGGCGATCTTTGGGTGAGGGAGTTTGTACCCGAAGGAGGGACATGGGCGGGATAGCGGGCAGCCCTTAGCCCGCCCTCACACGGCGCTTTACTTCAGAGGCACAGCCTTGTCTATCGGTGCTTCCCGGAAGTTGGCTCCCTGAGGCAGGGGCGGACTCTGGGGTCGGGACTCAGAGGGGCTTGAGGGACGGAAAGGAAGAGCATTATTAGGGAGGAAGGAGCCCTGATCCGGGGGTCCTTGACTCAAAGAGGAAGAGGGACGGCGGCGGCGGGGTGGAGGAGGTGCTGCACCGCGGAAGTCATCGTCAACATAGTCTTCTGGAGCAGCGGTGGTGGTGGTGGGTGCCTCGCAATCTTCGGTGGGCGGGTTCACGCAACGGCGGGAGCGTTTGTCGAACACAAGGGTAGCGGGGCACCTCTGCAAGCGTGGGTACCCACCCTGACATGCCCAGTAACGCTCACATGACTTGCCGAGGGGTACGTTGGCGTTAGGATCATCCTTGCATAGGGCTGGAGACGACGAGAGAAGAGGAAGATTAGTATGGCACTACAGCAAGGAAAGAAAGAAGAAAAATACATCACATTTCATGTAGCTTTGTATTGCAGATGAACTAAATGCGTAGACATAAACGAAATCTAAATGAAATCTAAAATGTCACTGAGCAAAATTGATGACTTACGGTGCTTCTGACAACCGGCCACGTTCTGGGGCCAGTCGCAAGAGTGGCTCTCCTCGTTGTAGAGCAGACCACCGATACAGAACTGCTCAGATGCCGTGCCGTTCCAGCAGGTCCAGTAGCGTGTGCAGGAAGTCTCGTGGCCGAAGATGCCATAGAGCCAATCACAGTGTTCAGTGGAGAGGGGCGGGTCTTTGGGGCAAAGGGTAAGATGGTGTTAGAGCGAAATAAAAAGAACAAGGAGAAAAGAGCATTACTGGGTCATTTACTGGTATCTAACTAATAGAGAATAATTGGAAGCATTGTGATTCTCATTGACCAAAACAATTTATTATATCACTTCAAGAATTAGAGATGCCTGATTACAGGAACAACTGTTACATACAACATACTCGTACTACAAAACATGTATGGTGTTGATTATAAATGAGAGAGCACTTTAATTATACTCAAGGTCGATGGGGAGCAGGCAGCCTGGTAACTCTGGGTGGCACTCAGACAGGGAAACAAGGCAAGGCTGAATGGACTTACTGGCCAGCTGCTTGTCGTCACAGTAAGAACCCCGCCAAGGATAGTCACAGCCCTCTGCGATTCCCCTGTTCCTCCCGATGAAGACTAGACCATTGGGACAGTCGTACAGCTGCGGGTTGCCCACCACACACTCCCAGTACCGGTCACAGTAAGTGATGTCCCCGATGATGCCAGACTTGTAGTCACACGGGTTGGGCTGGTCTAGGTTTTGGGCGTAGCCTGGGGCGTGGCAGGAGGGGAAGGGAGAAGGAAGATGAGGAGGATGAATACTTACTACGGGCTTGTCGTGTACTGCAGTCCACCATGAAATCGTAGTCACACACGCCGAAGAGTCCCTGAGTCCGTTTTCCGTGGTACACGAGGCCATTAGGACACTCCTGCAGTACAGGCTGTCCGTTGAAACATTCATAGTACAGGTCACACTGGTCCTCGTGGGCAGAGGTCCGCGTCTTGGTCTTGCATGGATCAGTGAACTGTCCCATGGCTGTCCGGTCATGTCAGGTCATGTCAGTCACGTTTTGGCATTACGTAAGAGATAGATAGATAAATAGATAGATAGATAGATAGCGAGAGAGAGAGAGAGAGAGAGAGAGAGACGAGGAGCACTGATAAATGGAATTGTTACGAGTATATATCATATTAGAAAGATAATCAAGAAACAAAGACTCCTATAAAATGTTAGTTCACCAGGTCACTCACTGTTCACAGGAGCGTCACCAAGTCAAAGTTCATATGTGTCCTTTCCTACAATACGCCTGCCAGGGTTCATTAACCTTGATTCTAAAAAGTTCGAAGAAGCAAATCACGTCTAACTTTCACTTTTGGCGACAGGACGACCAATGGCGTGTTTGGGAGAGTTGGACTGACCAATGAGAGCACGACGTCCACGCCACCAGTTGGCGAGTGAAAGTTCAAATATGTGTCAGCGAGTGAAATATGCTCCGCCGAATCCAGGGAACGCAAATAACCTCAGGCTGGTGAAATGTCTGCCTGTCGCCACTGTGCTACTTAACGAGCTGCGTACCCCCACCCCATAATACGTGGGCCAGTGTATGTTTTGTCAGGAAAAAGAAAAAAAAACTAGTATTCTGGTAACGACGATCAACATAAAGGAAAAAAAGAGAGGTCCTAACTCAATCAAGGAGTACCCTACCGTTATAAAGCTGAGCTGACAAATGAGGGCCGTGCAACCAACTTCCTCGTGAACACCAGTCACAAAAAAACCGCTACGCACATAGTCCATCACATCTTTTACATGTATAACTCAATAAATGCTGGAGGTCTTATCAAGTTCTAGAAAGCCAAGGTAAAGTAGTTAAGAGTCTGGTGGTATAAACATGTGCGAAGGCGAACCAAAGATTAACAATATGAAGGAATGGCGACAAACACAACAAACTACATATGCATATAGAGGGAAGTGACTAGTAGTGTGTGTGTGTGTGTGTGTGTGTGTGTGTGTGTGTGTGTGTGTGTGTGTGTGTGTGTGTGTGTGTGATGAAGAATTCCTCATTGAGCAAGATAAGTGTTAAGAAAGACAAGACAGGAACACACACACGCACACACACACACACACACACACACACACACACACACACACACACACCACCACCATCACCACCACCAGCACACTACAGACAATGAAGCAACACCTCGTTTTGTGGCGCCGTCATGAGGATGTAGGTGTGGCTGTGTGTGTGTGTGTGTGTGTGTGTGTGTGTGTGTGTGTGTGTGTGGCTCACAATAATAAAAAGCGGAGAGCGTAGGAGTGCGTGTAGACATAGCTGTGTTTAAATAAGGGTAAGTAACATGTAACGGTGTGTGTCAGTGGAGCGCAAGGTGTAGGTGTAAGGGCGGGGCTTTTCATAATACGAGACCGTGACTCGATATGGGAGGGTGGGAGAGGGAGAACGTGTAAGACCATATCAGGGGAGACAGAGTGATTGGGCAATACCACGTGGTTAAGCAACGAAGGAGACAAACGCAAAGAAGGAAGGAGAAAAAAAAAAAGCGGAAAGGTTAAAAAATGTCAGATAGTCCATAAAAGAGAAAGACAAGACGTGACAAAGGAACTGAATGGACAATAGGAAGATGGGAGATAAAATAATAAGCAAGAAAGAAAAGGAGGACAAAGGTGACGAAAGAAACGTTAAGGAAGACTATCAGATTATTTAGTAAGAATGAGAGAGAGAGAGAGAGAGAGAGAGAGAGAGAGAGAGAGAGAGAGAGAGAGAGAGAGAGAGAGAGAGAGAGAGAGAGAGAGAGAGAGAACATTAAGAAATGAGACGAAAAGAGAAAGGAAAGAAAGAATACAAACAAGTTAGTAAGTAGCCCCTCAATACAAAAGGAAGAAAGCAAGAGAGGAAGAGGACGAAAGGAAGTAGCAGGAAGAGAAAAGATGAAGGAATGGAATGTGGTCATGGGTAGATGGACGTGCTTAGTGTTACTGGAAGTGTGGCACTGAGCAAGGGTGTGGCTGTAACTATGCCTGTGGTATGTAGTGTAGTTACGAAAATGAATACAAGGATGTGTGGCTTTGACTGTTTGGTATGTAAACCTGGAAACTGATAGTTGCTGCGGCCATATCATAAAATCAATCATCTGAGTCGAAGAGGTAAAAAATCAGGTGCAAATAACAACTGCATGGTATTCTCAAGGCTATATGAGAGAGAGAGAGAGAGAGAGAGAGAGAGAGAGAGAATCTAACATTTCCCAACACACACACACACACACACACACCACACGCCCGGTAGCTCAGTGGTTAGAGCGCTGGCATCACAAGCCAGAGGACCGGGGTTCGATTGCCCGGCCGGGTGGAGATATTTGGGTGTGTCTCCTTTCACGTGTAGCCCCTGTTCACCTAGCAGTGAGTAGGTACGGGATGTAAATCGAGGAGTTGTGACCTTGGTGTCCCGGTGTGTGATGTGTGCCTGGTCTCAGGCCTATCCGAAGATCGGAAATAATGAGCTCTGAACTCGTTCCGTAGGGTAACGTGCGGCTGTCTCGTCAGAGACTGCAGCAGATCAAACAGTGAAACACACACACACAGTAGGTCGTAGTGTTAGCCAAAGAGTAACCAGTTCACTCTAAGATAAACACACCGGTTTAGTTGCAGGTTTTACCCTCAACGCGGAATTTTTTTTTTTTTTTTTTCACCGGCTGCTCAGGTCAGGTCAAGTAAATGGCAGTGTGTCAAAGCGTCTGACCTGGAGGAAAAGTGGTTCCTGGTTTACAGTTGTTTGACTTCCGACTAAAGGGTCCAGGAAGGAGTGCATTCTCTCTCTCTCTCTCTCTCTCTCTCTCTCTCTCTCTCTCTCTCTCTCTCTCTCTCTCTCTCTCGTTTACTAAGATTATACCGTTTTCTTTTGACGGAGAAATATATATAGTGCGCTCTCTTCTCTCTCTCTCTCTCTCTCTCTCTCTCTCTCTCTCTCTCTCTCTCTCTCTCTCGTTTACTAAGATTATACCGTTTTCTTTTGACGGAGAAATATATATAGTGCGCATTTTCTCTCTCTCTCTCTCTCTCTCTCTCTCTCTCTCTCTCTCTCTCTCTCTCGAGGCCACCAGACACAGGAAAACGGGTTTATTCGCCAAAAGTGAAAGTCCAGTTCGCTCACTCCACCATCGCCACGTCTCGGCCCCGCTGATGCTGTATCTAAGACCAACAGGAGCTTCAGGTCGCTTTGTATTCCCTTTACGTTTCGGATGGCATTACCTTTCCCATATACTAGATCTGGTGGGTCCAAGACTAGTGAAGCGTTACTTTTACTCGTGCAGTGGTTTTCTAAGTGGTCATAATCGTCTTTGATGTGAAATCGTGCCGTTCCCAAGAAGTAAGAGAGAGAGAGAGAGAGAGAGAGAGAGAGAGAGAGAGAGAGAGAGAGAGAGAGAAATAAGAGGGAAAAGATGAGGAGTGGGAGGGAAGAAGAGGAGGTAGAGGGAAGGGAGGAGTTGCCGACAAGTTTTCTAAGAAAGGACACACCTTGGAGGGGATACCCGAGGAATGACGACACACCTGAAAAACACCTGCATCCTGTCAATAAATTAACACAATTGCCACTCTTGTCACGTCTCCCGCTAATATACTCGTAATGTCTCATACACACACACACACACACACACACACAAAAAAGATTTCGTGTGTGTGTGTGTGTGTGTGTGTGTGTGTGTGTGTGTGTGTGTGTGTGTGTGTGTGTGTGTACGCGCCCCTTCACTACGGAAGGGTAGAAAAGGTTACATACAAGAAATGTACTCGCACTCACACACACACACACACACATAAGTCGGGTTTTCGGCCGTCAACCCTGACATAAGGCTGAAGGTGACCCTCAGACTTCACCGGCGCGGCCTGGAGTAGTGGTGGTGGTGGTGGTGGTGGTGTGGGAGATGTGATGCAGAGAGCAAGGACTTTAGGAGACGTAGTGAAGGCAACACAGATGAACTAGTAGAGGCGCATGATGGACTTAAAGGACTAGAATACTTGGCTAATGAACATAGTATGAGGAGAGAGGGAAGCAAATATCCTTTGAGTAACGACTGAGAGATTGAAGGTGAAGGGTTAGTGCAATGTAAAAAGTACTGGTTAGTTGTTCTGGGTAAGTACAACGTTAACAATAAGATTAAGGGTCATCAACTGAAAGTTAACGGTTAAGGGGTTTAGACACAAAGGTTATGAAGTGAGAGGTTTGCCGATCGTGTCTCCGTTCGGGAAAAGGTTGTGCATGGCGGAGTGTGAGAGGGAAAATCGTGCCTTAGCCTTGCACTGATCCGGTCCTGAGTGTTGGGAGTGACTTGCCGCCCTCCACCTCGCCTCTCCTCACACCCCTGTTTCCCCTGACACACCTTTGTCTTTGCATCACCCTTCCACATTCCCTGCCACGCACACTTTCACAAGTACCACATTACCTGACAAAAGCACTATACCCGCCCATCCTGACACAACCCTACCCTCTTCCCTGGCACCTCGTGTTTCCCTGGCACATGTTCACCTTCACGATCTGCAAGCAAGACAAGTCCCCAGGCAAGGCCGTTATCTTTATCAATACACAGGTGGCGATATGAATGCTAATCGCGACGACGAAGAACAAGGGGTGAAGTTCTCCTCACAACCAAGGGAAAATTCTTTAAGGTTGCCATGAAAAGTTTGAATCCTATAGTGGACTCTTACGAAGCTGTTCGTAGGATAAATTTGATACGGTTAGGCGGAAAGGAGCAATTCTACAGTAATGCGTGGAGTGAAAGAGACAGTGGCGCCCGAGGGAAAGCTAGTGGTGCATCCAAGGCGACAGGCAGGCTGGTCCGTACCCTGCTTTCCTTGTTTTTCTGGTCACATCTACCCCCCTGGCAGGCTACTAGGAGACTGAACATTGTCACTCACTGTGTCGTGGGTTGGAGGCAGTCAGGCCATGTGCACAGTCACACATCGCGTCCATGTGTCAACATTTCATTCCGGCAACTATACGTCATAGCATTACTCTGACTAAGCATTCTATCTTATGTTATACTGAATTCACTGGATGTGGCGCCCTCGTGCCTGCACACACGAGGGCGCCTCGAACAAGGCTGACAGGTAAGCAAAAAAACTTACCAATGCCCGCCGTGGCACAAAGGAAGGCTGCGGCAAGTATCCTCATTATGGTCGGTATACTCGCTCCTACGACGTCTGGATTAGGAGTGGTCTCGCCCGGCCCCCGCGACTTCCTTATATACTTTCTGGCCGCACGCCTGTCTCCGCCCTTACTGTCGATGTACTGCTCCATCAAGTGGAAAATTCCCATGTGTACTCTCCTGTTTTCCCTGCTTGTTTCTTGTCTGCGTACCGGTTTTATAAGGATACGCTACCTAGGTACACATAACGTAAAACTGCTGATATCAAGTCAATCATTCTCCGCCCTCTCCAGCGTTGCCACCTCCGCCACCTCCGCCGTCGTTGCTACGCCTGAAGCATTCATAAGAAATAAAACTCAGCTTTCTTCCATGCACTGCCCACACACGAAAAGACCTACTTCCCCTTGCTCCATTTTCCACCGCAACAATAGCAATCAAACAGCCGCTGGCAAAAGATGCCTCACAGGACACTTTTGAAAGTCACAGCAACCCAAAGTTTCTCCACTGCTTGTGACGTGAGTCGTGTTTGGTCGAAGGCGGCGGCATAACCACCATGACAACAAAGATACGCTGGAGTCTCTTACAGGACGTCCTTCGCCGTTGTCTCCTTCAGAGGACACAGGAAACTGATGTGAGATCCTTAAACACGAATGATGATACGATAACACTTAATTATTTATTACATCATATCTTTTCTTATCAGTACTGACGTAAGTGAAACATATAAAGAAATACTGTCCAAGTTAATGAGAACCTGACTATGCAAGCTTCAATACTTGATTAGCATGGTGAGGGGAAATATAAAAATAAACGGAAATTAACGCAAAACTGCGCAGCTTCTCCAAGACTGTATAGAAAGCCTGTAGTTTATTTCTGTCTTATTTGATATTCATATAATTTTTATCACAGATAGTACAAAAGGCTGGTCAAGGTAATGTCATCGCCACTTCTTTAAAAAGTTTTCGTGAAAGAATTCGAAAGGATGACTGAGTTCCATAAGTGTCTTGATGCTCATCTCTCTAGCCGTTTTACTGCAATATAAAACAATGTGGACTAAAAGCGATGTTTAAAGTTTTTATAAACATCTACAAGAAAGAAGAAGAATATTTGGAATTTATGACCAGTCTATAGTGTTCGGAGATAACTCTAAAACAGGAAAAAATGCTTCAGAGTTGGTGATTTAGGAAAGTGGTGGCAAATAACACTCATACAAAATAGCGATCAACTTCTTCATTAAACCAGAAAAAAAAAAAAAACTGTTGTATGGACAAAGGCAATGATGATTATGTTCATACGCCAAGGATGAAATACTTGAGTTACCTCTTCGTGCTTTCCTGAATAGCAGACCGCATGATGAAAGCTGCAGCCTAGGTGATCAGCGACACAGAGGAAAATGAAATTTCAACCCACTACTGTCAGAGAAAGGAAAAAACTAATGAAAAAACATCCAATGCGTCATCACTTCATTCTACACACACTTATCTGTTCATTTGTCTGAGTGTCTAACTGTCTATTTATTTATTACTTATAGATAGATAAATAATTATATATACATATATATATATATATATATATATATATATATATATATATATATATATAGAGAGAGAGAGAGAGAGAGAGAGAGAGAGAGAGAGAGAGAGAGAGAGAGAGAGAGAGAGAGAGAGAGAGAGAGAGAGAGAGAGAGAGCTCTGTGTTTGCTCCACATCGCCACAGCACCTTTCTCTACCCCCCCCCCTTCCCTCCCGGATTGCGCCCTAAAAGTAGTGGAGGTCAAAAAAGTGAACAGGTGAAAGGTCAGGGGGAGTAAGTCGTGAAGGCGTAATGGCGCCGCTCTTCTAACGCCCTCTTAATGGCGCCCGGTTGTGGCGTCTACTTCCTAGCGTCTGTTGAAATAGGCTGTTTTAATGCCTTCTATATTTTATAATATCTGTTTGATAAAATCGTTCATTCATATGTGAGTTAATCATAGATTTATAATAGCTCTTGACATGGCGTCTGGCGAAATGGTGCTTGTTCAAATGAAATGATGAGTTTTATGAA
>NC_059279.1:10755764-10770764 GCF_017591435.1 Portunus trituberculatus | reverse complement strand
GAAGGTATTGTAAGCTGGGAGGGGCCTCTGGCTTCTTTGTGAATAGTAGGTCAAGCAACGGTGGTTTTTCTTCCCCCCTGTACCTTGTTGACTCCTCTACCCACTGATCCATTGTATTTACCATAGTCAACTGTAACACCTCCTCGCTCCATTGTCCAGCATTACCCATTACTTCCATCTCTCTCTAATTTATATTTTTACAGTTAAAGTCTCCAACTAATAGTAATCTTCCATCTCTTCTTATCATATTATCTAAGCACTTAATTACCCCTCTTTGCATGTCTTTATGTTCCTCAGTTCCCCATGTATTTGTCATAGGTGGCACATATGTAACTATGATTTTTCTTTTTTTCTATTCCTCTGTTTTGATTGTTACTCCTATTGTGTGTGTGTGTGTGTGTGTGTGTGTGTGTGTGTGTGTGTGTGTGTAATTCACCTCCTCGGTCGCCTGCTGGTCACCCAGCCAGTCTTCCCCATTACGGAGCGAGCTTAGAGCTCATAGACCGATCTTCGGGTAGGACTGAGACCACATCACACACGTGTGTGTGTGTGTGTGTGTGTGTGTGTGTGTGGGTGGGTGGGTGGGTGGGTGGGTGGGTGTAAAGTGAGCGATGAGTTGTAAAAATATCTCGTGGAAATAAAAATCCCATGAGAGAGAGAGAGAGAGAGAGAGAGAGAGAGAGAGAGAGAGAGAGAGAGAATTGAAATAGATTGAACACAGAATTTAGAAATAACTTTTATTACTTCTCTCTCTCTCTCTCTCTCTCTCTCTCTCTCTCTCTCTCTCTCTCTCTCTCTCTCTCTCTCTCATGGGATTTTTATTTCCACGAGATATTTTTACATATATATATATATATATATATATATATATATATATATATATATATATATATATATATATATATATATATATATATATATATATATATATATATATATATATATATATATATATATATATATATATATATATATATATATATATATATATATATATATATATATATATATATATATATATATATATATATATATATATATATATATATATATATATATATATATATATATATAAGGGGAAAGCTGGCCAATGGCAACATAAAACGAAGAAAAAGGCCCACTCATTTTCCAGTTCCCTTGCAGATCCGAGAGAATTAGGCAGAAAGAAGGGATAAATGTTTCGAAACCTCCCTCTTAAATGAAGTTAAGTCATAGGAGGTTCGAAATACAGAGACACGTTGGAAGTTCCAGTGTTTACCAGAGAAAGAAATTAATGATTGAGAGTACTGGTTAATTCTTAAATTATAGAGTTGGACAGAGTAAGAGTGACAGGAAGAAGAAAGTTTTGTGCTGCGAGGCCGCAGGTGGAGTGGAGGCATATAGTTATCAAGATCAAAGGAGCAGTTAGCATGAAAATAGCAAGAGATGCAACATTCCGGCGTTGAAAAAGAGGCTGAAGACAGTCACTCCAAGGAGAGGAGTTGATGCAATGAAAAGCTTTTGATTTCACCCTATCTAATAAAACTGTGAGTGGAAGCTCTCCATACATGCGAAGAGTACTCCATACATTGGCAGATAAGGCCTTTGCACAGAGTTAGCAGCTGGGAGCGGTGAGGGTAAGAAAACTGACAGAGTCGCCTCAGAACGCCAAACTTAATAGAAGTTGTTTTAGAAAGAGATGAGATATGAAGTTTCCAGTTTAGATTATAAGTAAAGGGCAGATCGAGGATATTCAGTGTAGAAGAGGGGAGAGCAAGGCCGCCTGGAGAACAAGGCCGGTGGTCCACATCCCTGTGACGTCTCGTCCCGACGATCTATCCCGCTCGCCGCTCGCAGCTGGCTATGGTGTTTACCAGTGACCTACAACTCGTCTCCCATTATTCCCCTAATGTTTAGAGCTTACTAACCTGTTGTTTTCTCACTTTTAAGCTTACAAAATGTAATGTGTTATGTTATAATGAAGATATTTAGTACTGCACTTACATCTTCATTTCCTTTTCTCTATTTTCATACCCGGTAAGCTCCTACACACACACACACACACACACACACACACACACACACACACACACACACACACACACACACACACACACACACACACACACACACACACACACACACACACACACACACACACACACACACACACACACATCATTGTAGAACAAAACGCTCAAGGATAGGTTATCAAATATTAAACGAAAAGTTCTTTAGAAACACATAGTACATTTTATTAATAACTATTCGATCCATCACAAGTCTATACAATTGCTTTGTATAGAAAAAACTCTAGTAATAAGCAATGATATAATATTGATAATAATAATAATAATAATAATAATAATAATAATAATAATAATAATAATAATAATAATAATAATAATAATAATAATAATAATAATAATAATAATAATAATAATAATAATAATAATAATAATAATAATAATAATAACAGTAATAATAATAATAGATAATAATAATAATAACAATAATGATAATAATAATAACAATAATAAGGTAACTAGTAACATAATCCTAATAATCTTCTAGCAAAGTCACATTGCCTGAGTAAAGACAAACTTAGTGTATAATTTTAATTTCAAAGCTTGGATTATCACAGAATGCTTGGATAGGTAATTGCACTCAATTAGGGTACCTACATGTAGCTTGGATTATAATTATCCAGAGTTTTTAAAGCAGTAGCAGAGGCCATGAAAAAATTGTAAATGCTCCAATAAGGGGTTTTAGGGGTTATGATTGATACAACTTTATCTTGGTCTGAGCATGTCAGAGTAACTAAAACCAAAATTGCCAAAGGAAATTTTTGTGTAAGTCAACCCTCATTGTAATATATAATAGCTTTATATACCTTTACCTACTATATGGAATAGAGGTAGTGCAAGCAGATGCCATATTGATTCTTTATTCAAAATGCAGAAAAAAGCTATCAGGATTACTGCATCTGCAAATTACAGGGATCATACTGCACCACTATTCCTTTCACTACAAGTACTGCCTCTCCATAAAATTTATATATTCACTGTCAGTAAGCTAATGTATAGATACAGCAACAGGTGTTTTCCCCCAATATTCAATGATATGTTTCTCAGGAATCATCAGGTTCACTCCCATATAACAAGACAGTCATGCAATTCATGTATCATTATGTAGGACAGCCATGATGCAGAAAACATTTAGATATAAAGGTGCAATAATATGGAATAATATTGCAAGACATGTATCACATAACTGCAGCATTGCTACATTCAAACACAAACTTAAACAGTTTGTGTTAAATAATGATCTCAGTAACACATAGCACTATTACTGCAATAATAAGTATTAATAGCTTGAAATATTCATGTATTATTTTTTTCTCTCACTTTCTATCTCTTCTTAAATACTCTGTATATTTCTCATTAGTATTAATATTCACAAATCTTTACCTATTTCAAGCATCTTATACATGTATTTGATTAGTTAATGTATTATTTTTAAAGATTTAAGTTAGTAGCTTTTACTCATAATGTAGTCAGTATAAACAAATTTCATAATAAGGTAATAAATTTGTATCTTTACTTTAATTTTTTAAAGAGTATCTTTCCTGTTATTGTCCCACCACTAATTTTCTGATTTTTCTATTGTATTTGATTTTCTTTATCTTAGGTTAGGATAGGTTAGGTTAGGTTAACTAATTTTCTAACCTAACCTATCTTAAACTAACCTAACTTAACTTAAAATTAGTGGTGGGGCAATAACAGGAAAGTACCCAATTCGTAACTTAGCAAGTAGATCATGCAAAACAACAAATACCTGTGTAGTGCTTACCCTGCTGTGATGAGTTGGAGTGAAATGCATCCTCCTGATGGCTTGTAACCATTTCCTCAGAAGCTCAGGCTGTTGAGAGAATCGGTATACACTCACTCTTGGACCAGTTTTGTAATTGCCTTTGCAGTAAGGTACACAGCAAGTAGAAGGCATTGTCACAAGTAGTTTTATAATGGAACGTAAGTCGCGCGAACCGTGTTCTCCAGGCGGCCTTGAGCATACCCCACCGCTGTCCATTCGAAACTAACTGAGGCGAAGACCGGTAGCCGATCGTCGGCTGATGACGTATCAGGAGACCCGCGAAACTGTGACCTGGCCTTGTCTCCAGGCGGCCTTGGGGAGAGCCGAGTGTTACTGAAGAAAAGGGGATAGTTGGCTGAAAGGATGTGTCGATATGATAGATGGAGAAATTGAGTTTGTAAGGCATTGAACACTTCTAAGTTTTCTCTGCCCCAATCAGAAATCTTACAGAAATCAGATGAGACGTCCTGTGGCATCCCTGCGGGATCTGTTCACTTCCTGAAAGGTTGGTCGTCTCTGAGAAGACATGGAAAAGTGTAGTATTATCATCAGCGTACGAATGGATAGGGTAAGACGTTTGGTTTAGAAGATCATCAATGAATAATAGGAGGAGAGTAGATGACAGAACAGAACCCTAAGGAACACCACTGTTAATATATTTAAGTGAAGAACAATGGTCGTCTACCACAGCAGGAATAGAACAGTCAGAGATGAAACTTGAGATAAAGTTGCAGAGAGATGGACAGAAACCGTAGAAGGGTAGTTTGGAAATCAAAGCTTTGTGTCAGACTCTATTAAAAGATTTTCATATGTGTAGGGCAACAGCAAAAATTTCTCCAAGGATGACCAAGGCTCTCAGTAAGGAAAGCCAAAAGATTACCATTAGAATGATCTTGACGGAAGCCTTACTGGCGATCAGATAGAAGATTGTGAAGTAACAGATGTTTAAGATTCTTCCTATTGAGAATAGATTAAAAAACTTTAGACAAGCAAGAGATTAAAGATATCAAGGAAGGAAACAAAAGAATGGGCGCGAGAGCAAGTCAAGTCATTGGGTATATAGACGGAACATCCAGGTTTGGAAGGGAAATGATGACAGAGAGAGTAGGAGGGAACAGAAAAGGGGCTAATGTCAGTTGCCTCAGACAGTGTTTCGGTTAGAATAAGAAGTTGACGTTTAGTAGAGGAGAGGTGGTATACTACAGATTGAAAATTATATCTAAGACCGCCAGTGTTGCAGAAGTTAATGAAGTTAAAGCTGAGGGGGCTGTTAAAACATTTGTGGTCGATATCGCGAGAGCAGCCTGACCCGGAGACATTTATAGTCCCCTCCCTAGAAGGAAACTCCGTGGCTGTTGTTGGAGTCACCATTTTATTACTTTATTTATTTATTTTTTATTTTTATTCTAAGTGAAGGGTGTGTGTGTATACTAACTGCGTGTAGTTTTCTGTGAAGGAGGAGAGTTGTCTTTAGAGGGTAAGCTATGACTACTCTCTTGGGTTGTGAGACGCGAAAGAAGACTTACAGCGAGTTCACAACTAGCTTTAATGGTAAGTTCGCAGCACCCCTGAACTGGTCCACACCAAAACTAGTCCAGATTAGAACTAGCGCTATTAGACCTCGTTAGGAGTAAACTATCGCTTCGGCAGGTATCTACTACCTCCTCCTCCTGTTGTTGTTGTTGTTGTTGTCATTTCATTATTATTATTATTATTATTATTATTATTATTATTATTATTATTATTATTATTATTATTATTATTATTATTATTATTATTATTATTATTATTATTATTATTATTATTATTATTATTATTATTATTATTATTATTATTGTTATTATTATCATCATTATTATTATTATTATCATTATTATCATTATTATCATTATCATCACCATCATTATTCTAGTCATTTTTGTCAAAATAGTTCTTGATAAAGTACGTACATATTGGTCTGCCAACAAATGATAGTCAAATGTTCTTGTAACTTTCAAAAACGCTTTTTGTGCCTTATTGACAATATCATGATTTTTTTTTTTTTTTTTTTTTAAGAAATTAAGGTTGGCACGCGTCATTGTTTTCTGGATGAGATCAAGTTGTTTTTTTCGTCTACTTTCAATAATTTTACGATTGAAAGTTTGTGTACTAGTTACCTTTGTGTGTGTGTGTGTGTGTGTGTGTGTGTGTGTGTGTGTGTGTGTGTGTGTGTGTGTGTGTGTGTGTGTGTGTGTGTGTGTTGTACAGGACAAGACAGGCAAAACCAAACCAAACCAATATACAGAAAATGACCGCCATCACCGCAACCACCACCACCACAATCTCACAAAAAAGCACACGAAGCGGGTCACACCATGGACGCGGCAGGATGGAAGCGAGATCACGTCAATAAGTAGGTCAGGCAGGCAAGGTCACGCACCACCGAGAGAGGTCAAAGGATGTTATGGTGGTGGCCAACAAACCATAAGATACAGACAGATACAAAAACTTCATTAGTGCGTTGCCGAACGTGGAACTGGTTTGATTGAAATGGCTTCCTTTTTTCTTCATTCCTTAAGGTTGTTTTTTGTTTGCACATTACTCATTTGTTTATTCCATACTCCATTTACACAGTTTTGTTTGTTTACTTGTTTCTTTCTTTCTCTCTCCTTCTTTCCGTAACTTTTCTTTTATTTTTTCATTTTCCTTTCATTTTTTTTGTTTCATTCATTCATTCATTCATTTCTGTTTTTTTATATTCTTTTTTTTCTGTCTTTCGTTGAATGATTCATTTATTCTTTCTTTTATTGTTCTTTGTTTGTTTGTTTCCTTTCTTCTTTCTTTCTCGCTTACTTATTTAAATGTTCTCTTTACTTCCTAAGCCACCAAGAAACCAAGAATAGTTTTTTATCTTTTTTTTCCGCTCATTATCTTTCTTTCAATGGTTAATCTTGATACTCACTTAAATGTCTTCTGTTTTTCAATACTTGCTAATTTTCATAAGCAGATTACTATTTACCAGTTTTCAAATTTCCTATCTTTGTTTCTTCAACTTTCTTCAATTGGTCTCCGTTTCGCTTCTTTTTCTTCTTTTGTTTTTATACAACCTACGAAACGGTGAAGTTTTCTTCATCTCTCTCTCTCTCTCTCTCTCTCTCTCTCTCTCTCTCTCTCTCTCTCTCTCTCTCTCTCTCTCTCTCTCTCTCTCTCGTCTAATCATTATTTTTAAAGAACAAGTTTTATCCAGTCTACACACACACACACACACACACACACACACACACACACACACACACACACACACACACACACACACACACACACGTTTCAATAACATTATTTCTGTAGATGCATGTACAAGGAGAAACAAACTAAGAGAAGTGAAGGAACAAGGAAAATTAAAACTATAACAAGAACGAAGGAAGATAGCGTAATGAGGAAAAAAAGAAGAGATGAAGGCTACTGGAAGGAGGAGCTACACTGTCAAAAATGAAGACAAGAAGGAACCCAAGAATAACAAAAACAGGAAGAAACAAATAGGAGGAAAATATGATGAGGAAGAGGAAATTATGATACTGAGAAGAGTAGAAAAACAAGAAACTAGGCAAGAATAACAAGAACAAGTCTGAAGAAAATCTGGAAGAGAAGAGGAGGAAGAGGAAATGAAGAGGAAGGAAGTAGAAGACATATATGATGAAGGATATTGTAAAGCTGAAAGCGGGTCAGTCTTCAATGAATTGATAGTAATGACAACAGTGTAAAAAAATTATGAAAGTTGTTAATAGTGAGTCACACACACACACACACACACACACACACACACACACAGGAGGCGGTGGCGTAGTGGATAAGGTTGTGAGCTTGGGATCGGGCAGACGTTCACGCGTAGGTTCGAATCTTACCACATACTGCTTTGAAGCTATGCCATTTGTCGAGCGGTTTTAAGTTACCTACATGTCACATGATATCCAGGTTCTAGGTGGTTACACCAAAGATGCGCTTGGGTGGTGATATGGGCCCTGATATGGATACCACTATATTGCCTGTCCCACTAATGGGTGGAAACTTTAACAGTGCTTCCCACATATACTTTTCAATTATGTCTGCACGCGCTATAGACCATAACGTGAAAAAAGAAAAAATCTCTCTCTCTCTCTCTCTCTCTCTCTGTATATATATATATATATATATATATATATATATATATATATATATATATATATATATATATATATATATATATATATATATATATATATATATGTGTGTGTGTGTGTGTGTGTGTGTGTGTGTGTGTGTGTGTGTGTGTGTGTGTGTGTGTGTATGTGAGACTGGCACGATAGTTTGATTATCAAGGTAAACCATGCAAAGTGCATCAATACAGTAGGTGAGAATTAATCGATCAGTATGCTCCTCGCTGACACCTCCCTTCAGAGAGAGAAAGTGGGAACACAAATGCAGAGGAGAGAACGGGTGTTCAAAATTCTCACGCAGGTAATAAGTCCGTTGGCAGTGGTCTTCCAATCTAGCGAAGGTGAGTGGCCGAGCTGTCTCTCTGTTTCTCCTACGTCAGGAAGAAACACTCATGATGAATGACTGTAATTAAGCGGTCACTCTTCCAGTCAAAGCCGACAGATGTGCTAGGGAAATTAGTACTGCCACAGTTAAAGATAAAGCTAGAGTACATTAAGGCAAAAACTTGATAGATAGGAGATTTTCTAATTATATTTGTTGTTTCTTTTTTATCATTTTTTTTTCATTAATTTATTTTATTTCTCCATTTACCTTTCTTTCGTGGTCACGTGTTTTTTTTCCCACATCGTCTCTCTCTCTCTCTCTCTCTCTCTCTCTCTCTCTCTCTCTCTCTCTCTCTCTCTCTCTCTCTCTTATATCAATGACGCAGTTTTATCCCCCAGCACCACGACCACCACCACCTCCTCCTCCTCCTCCTCCTCCTTTTCTTCCTTCTCCTTTTCCACGTTCTCCTCCTTCCAGCTTTTGTTCCATCTTGTGCTCCTCCTCTCACACCACCTCCTTCTCCTCTCACATTTTCCTCTCCTCCTCCCACACCTTATCTATCACCTCTTCCTCCTCCTCCTCTCACACCTCCTCCTCCTCCTCCTCCTCCTCCTCCCAAGGGCAAAATTTCTAACAGCACTCTTCATCCGGTGCAAGTGGGGCGCTCTCTCTTACTTCAGGTGGAGGAGGAGGAGGAGGAGGAGGAGGAGGAAGGAGGAGGAGGAAGGAATGACAAGGAGGGGAAAGAAGGGAAAGAGAGGGAGTGGGGGAAAAGCGGAGGAAACGTGCTCTAGATGAGACGTGACTGCGTAGTGTGTGTGTGTGTGTGTGTGTGTGTGCACTTATCACATGAAATCATTGTTTGTCTAACAGTTATTCTCTCTCTCTCTCTCTCTCTCTCTCTCTCTCTCTCTCTCTCTCTCTCTCTCTCTCTCTCTCTCTCTCTCTCACTTTCTCCTTTCTATGGCGCTTTCTCCTTCTTATTTTTATCGCATATCATTTTTGCATTGTTTCTTTTGCGTAAACACATTGATACACTTTCTTCTCATCCGTACATTTTACACCAGCAGGAGAGGAGAAGGAGGAGGAGGAGGAGGAGTAGGAGGAGGAGCACAAGAAACAGGGATGGGGGGGCTGCAATCGGATAATAAAGTACCAACTCACTCCTTTAAATGCATGAAAAAACACAATAAGTGATTCCAAACATGGCAGTCTTAAGGTCTAAAGTGAGACTTGCACGTGATTTGCTTAGAGTCCTTGTGGGAGGAAGAGGAGGTGGAGGAGTAGGAGGAGGGAGGCTAGGTAGAAGAACAGAACAGAACAGGAGGGAGGAGAGTGAGAAGGAGGAAAAAAGGGTAAGAAGAAGATCAAGATGCCGGTTAAGGTATAAGAGAGAGAGAGAGAGAGAGAGAGAGAGAGAGAGAGAGAGAGAGAGAGAGAAAACAACATCAACAACAACAACAACAACTACACTAATGAGAGTAAAGAGAGATTGAAAGCTGATAAATGAATGACAGAATGAAGAAGATAGGAAATACATCGAGAAAGAAAACATGCCAATACTTATTTGTCTATAATAACGGGAGTATATTCTGAAGTATGCATGTCCTGCTCTATTAATATCAGTGAACTAATTGCTGGGGGATCAGGAGGAGGAGGAGGAGGAGAAGGAGGAGGAGGGTAACGAGGAAGTAAAGCAGGGTGGAGAAAGCTTTAATTAGTGCTAACCGAGGCTGCCAGATGGGGAGAAACGTCTGAATGCACGAATATTCATCACTTAACTTGGACATCTGAGTCTAATGGACGAGCTGGTGAAAAGAGAGAGAGAGAGAGAGAGAGAGAGAGAGAGAGAGAGAGAGAGAGAGAGAGAGAGAGAGAGAGAGAGTATATTAACTACGTATTATACAATGTAAAGCAAGTCCCTATAGAGTCTGTGTGTCAAGTAAATAATGAAATCCTTGAAGTTAATGTCACGTGGTATGTCGAGGAAGGAACTGATTTTTTTTTTTTTTGTAGGAAATATCCTTGACACGTATTTATTACTATTATTATTATTACCATCATCTTTTTTTTTTTTTTTGTCAGATGAAAATATTTGCTGTTGACCTTCAAAATTCTGTTCTCAGTAATATTACGTACAACCATCCATCCGACACGTTTCTCTTTTATTTTCTTATTTCTCTGTTATATAATACCAATACCTCTCATTACATATACGTACTGTATAACCTGGCACGCAGATTTGATATCCTTTATGTGAGTTACGCTATTTATTTATCTATTTGTTTATTTATCTTACAAATGCAGCAAACAATTTGTTTTTCTTCCTTGATCTTTGGAATCCTATTTATTCACGGACACAAAAAGATTTTTATCAAGGTCTGTGGAAGATACACGTATACCTTGATTCACAAAGTTCAGACAGTGACCGTATACTCTGCCAGCTATTATTCACAAGTCTTATTATATATACACTGCCTGCTTCTGTTCACATTGTACCATGCTGTAACTCATAAAGTATACGCTGCCTGCCTGCATTCACATTGAACTACACTGGAACTCACTGCTTGCTGAATTTTGTAATGTATTATTATGAAAATGTAAAATAAGGAATAGTGAATAATCTTCCATCCACAAAATTTTCACAACCTCGATTCTTCTTCATCATTCTCCTATCAACGAAAACGAATCATTGTATTTCGCATCTAGAAACATCATAAGTTTCACCTTAATTATTTAATGTTTTCAGGCTAGCGTAAATTTCTCGCCCTAACCTGAGTATGTTGCTTACAGACATTTTCCATCCCAGACGCTAATGAGTGGCCAGGTAAGAGAAATCTAGTTCATTGAATCATAAATATCCACATCCCAACATATTAACAAGATCAACTTCAGTTCCTTGTCACTGTCGCCCTTAATTGTATCCCTTATCTCTCAAGGATAGAGGGACGTACGCTGTGGCAAGGCGTACGCTCCTCACCACGTTTACCTTTACCTAGATTTGATCAGCCTTTCACCTGCAGACCCCCGACCATCGTATGCCCCCGCCCCCAATCCCCAAACACACAATTGCAAAAGCTTTCATTGTCAAGATCAGAGAACCAGATGGTGGATGGACACTAGGAAATGAGGAGGAGGAGGAGGAGGAGGAGGAGGAGGAGGAGGAGGAGGAGGAGGAGGAGGAGGTGCAGGGAGAGAAGGAGGAGGAGGAAGAGGAGGAGGAGGAGAAGGAGGAGGAGGAATAAGAAGAGCGAGAAAAAAAAGAAAAAGACGAATGATATCATGAGAAGGTGGTGGAGGAGGAGAAAAAAAAAAAAAAAGATGATGGACGAAAAAGTGATGGGGAATGAAAACAGCAACCATGAAAAAAAAGAGAATTATGAAAAAATATAAACGTGAACAAAGATTATTTTCCAGCATTTCGTTGAGGCGCAGCAGGAGGACGTTTCGAGGAACTGGCAACTCTGACGCGGGGAAATTGAGAGAAAACCAGAAACAGGTGTTAAAGGTTCCATCTGGTAACACTGGGCAAGTTTCTCTCTCTCTCTCTCTCTCTCTCTCTCTCTCTGTGTATCCATCAGTAAATGCTTATTTGATAGTTGTTTTCACGGTGTGCTAGTAACTAGGTAAGGATGAGATTAGTTAGAGGAATCGACACTCCCGTTTATTCAGGCATTTTTCAACATGGAGAACACTTCCGCTGGGTGATTTACGAAAAGACAATTTATCTTATAGAATCAAAAGGGCTGAATATTGCGTGTCTTCAGAGAGTTGATAGCTTTCTAATAATTTCCTTGAGATAAGAGCTAAAAACAGGGAGGCTACGAACGTCGCTACACAGGAAAGTAATAAACGTAATAGAATAACGAAATTGCACATGAAAAAAAAAAACGATTTTCTTATGAGAAACCACCGTAGCTATGTGAACCTCCTTCGTAATTTTTCCCCCTTCTTTCATTCGTATAAAAACAATGAAATATTGAAGTCAAAATAGGCTTGAGTTCTCACCTCTGTTCTCTCCTCTTCCTCCTGTGTGAGGAACATAAGTATTTTTCTTGGATAGTTCATTGAAGAGGAAATAAAATATCGCTTGACTTAAAAAAACAAACAAAAGTGTATGATACTAGTGGGAAGTGGCATGAAGTGGAATAATGTATAAACGGCTTTGTTAAAGAAAAAAAAAATACTGGATTAAATCAAATTAACTCGAGAATGAGCTATTCTGGAACTTTTATTTTATATTATATTTGTTTATTGAATTTACTTATTTTCTATTACAATAAACAACTAATTTATAGGTGAAAATATCCTTGCCTATCGATGGCTTGAAAATACTGCTGTTGTTTTAATCATATCATCTGTTTTTAAGTCCTATAATACCCTGTACGAGGTTTGAAATACACGAGAATAATGTACGTAATATGTCGGTACTTCTGGTTCATAGATATCTTTTATTTTCAAGTGAAAGCGTGCATAACTGATTAAAATGGTTGAACGAGGAGGCAACAAGAAGTGAGAGAGGGAGAGAGGATAAGGGAGTACTGAGTGTGACTTGTGACGTTGTGAGTGATCATTGGCTGGTGAAGTGGTGTGATGTGTGTATTACATGCAGAATTATTCGTTTTATTATTTCTCATCGGCCCTCCCTGTCTTCAGGTGTTATCCAGGTGAGTGTTTATAATCTAGAGGTCACGTAGGGCCAAAAGGTGCAGGTATTCAAACTTGCTGTTGGCTTAATAATGGCAATAATGACGGTGTTAGGGTATGATCCGTGCGTAGCTTAATGGCGGGCGATCATATTTTGATAGGTTTCCATTATTCCGTTATTTAGGGATTCCCTGCACCTGAGTATTAGCTCTTGACAATATGATGAAGGTATTAACTAAGAATAATCTTTATATCCATAGAACCGAATATTTTCTGACTGAAACATAAAAACGGCTTTTGCACGTGAAAGATTAATTGTTTTTCCTTCCCTTAATTAATAAATTGATTATTATTTCGTTTTACTTGATTAATCTCCAATAATTTAATAAAGCATGACGAAAATGCCGAATAAACACATGCCATAAGTACGGTAGGCTATTTCTTTCTCAGTTGTGAGAACATGATCTAATTTTCCTTGTTTTATTCATTTGACTTAGATAAATTTAAGTTTTATGTAAATTGATGGGTTTGCTTCAAGAAACACAAATAATGACCATCTTCGCCCTTTTCACACTTAACCTAACGTTCCTCCATTAACTAACACCCATTAATCAGCGGCGAGCCACTAGGCTGTTCTTTGTTTTCCCGCTCTGGAACAGATAGCCAGCCCAGTCTGCGTTTGTTTGTGGTCCCGTTATATAATAAAGCTGATGTATGAAACACTGTTATTTTCTGCCACACCGCGTAATAAGTTTTACAGTTCGTCGCGATACAAGTTCATCATTCACCTGTGTTTGTAATCTAATATTCCTCTGTATATTATAAAACGGGACCATAAAATCTTAGATCTTTTTTTTGAACTTTTTTTTTATATGTCTTCAGTTTTTTTTAAAGACACAACGTGTATTATTTGCTTCTTTTCACGTACTTTGGATTAGTTTTTCAGTTAGGGGGTGAATTTTTTTTAAATGTCTTTGTTTCGTTTCATCTTGATTCATACTTATCAGCTCTCACTCATCAAGCGTGAGACTCGCGCATTTTACCTCCATCTCAATCTCACAAGCATCCCCTCTGTAAACTCACACATTTTTACAAATATATCCCAAATATTCTTTTCAACATGATATTTTTCGAAAGAAATTGGAAAACCGAATTTTTTAGACTACAAAACGTCCGTTTTCCTTCAGTTTGTAAGCATTCACCTGATTGGTCGATTACAGCCAACTTGCAATCGCTCTGCATAAATCTATCTCGTGCTTTGTTGTTATTGTTCAGGGAGTGTAGGGGGGTGAAACCTCCCTACATCTCCCCACCAGGGCGTTACCCTGGACCTGACTAAGGGTTGCGCCCCTTGGACCCCTGCTTCTCACTTTGGGATTTCCAGGGGCTGACAGCTATGTCGACTTTAATCTGTAGTGGAAGTTTTAAAATTTTCAAGACTGTCTTCATGGTTCTTGGGAAAGCTTAACAAGCATTCTCTGTCATTGATGGGAAAATCTTTATGAGAACCGCCCCACCTCACCAAAAAAGAAAAAAAAGAAAGAAAGAAAGGAGTGGGAGATTGGGCTTAGAAACCTTTCTTTATGATAAATCATAGTTTTATAGAGTAAGGTCCATAGGTTGTAAATATTCCAGTATTGAAATGTTGTTGTTTTTTTGGTTACTTTCGTATATTAGTTATTTTGGTTTGCTTATGGCCACGGTGAAGTCCGTCACTTATAATAGACTGCTGCGCCATAAATTTCGGACACGTTCGCTACTGACGTACAGTTGAGTCTGATGAGGGTTTCTTTACTATATAAATTAAATGATCTACTTCATCTTTGTTTCCTGGCGTAGTTATCTTGTCAAATATGTGCCCTAAATCTTAAGTTCTCGTCCAAACTAACTGTGGCGCTCGTGATTTTATTGACAAATTATATAGGCACAATTTTATTCACCAACCAAAACGTTTATTATTATTATTATTTTTGTTTTTGTTTTTGTTTTTGAGAGGTACTACGA